>NC_067208.1:12826269-13007323 GCF_026262505.1 Trichomonas vaginalis G3 | reverse complement strand
CGTCATTGACAAATACATAGGACATAAAAGTTTTACAGGAACAAAGTTTGGTCAACTAATGTCAACGTTATACTGCCAAAGTGTTTGAGTTCACTAAGGTTGAAAATTCTGCATTCGAATGAACAATAGGCAAAACCAGCAGAGAAAAGTATTGTTTATACGCATAAGTATCTTTTGGTCATAATAGTTTCTGTCGACATTCGAATAACACTTTGAACCTAAGTTTTGAAACAATATATAAGATTGGTGTGCTTAATGTCAATGGAATAGCCATTCCTTGTATGACACCTTTTCCTGTTATAGGAAACTGTTGGTAGTAAAAACCAAAATAAGTTTTGTATTATAGCTCATATCGTTTATAGTAAACTCAGTCGGACATAAACATAATGAAACCTGCTCTAGTTGCAGCACATGTTACAACCCGTACTTAAAGTATTAAATAAGTCAACAAAACCTGTTGGTGGTATACTGAGTAAGTATCTTCAAAGGAGTATTTTTTACCATTCACACAATAAAGTCTTCTGGTGGTCAAAAGAGCAAAACAGGCTTTAGTCGTCATTGTGTTTAAGGTTAGTTTACAATATCGTCCTTGAGGACTTTGTAAGTTTGTTGTTATAGAATTATATGACTCAGGGTTTTTAGTCGTAATAGTATAAACCATTTTGTCTTCTGCCATTTACTTAGCAAATAAATTTTAATGAAATGTTGTGGTCGTCAAATATTTTTTATAACGTCTGGGAAACTATATTTTAAGTTCAAACGTTTCACCTCCTTTCATAACGTATATCTTGTCAATGGCATTATATGAAACACCACAGCAACTAATGTCGGGTTCTATTTCTTTGATGTTTATATCGTCTGCCTCTGTCAAAAGTTCAATAGTTCTTTCAAAACTTCATGAGGTGCAATGACATATGAGTTCACTTTTACAGGGTTTGTGTTCGACCAAGTTTAACATTATACTTAAAGCTTGACAAATCTTCTCCTGAGTTTGAAGTTGTCTTTCAGTTGTTTGGTAGTCGTTTTCGAAATATCTGCAACAGAACTTAAGTCTCTGCTAACTTCAGGATATGTTGGTTCTTTTACAGGAACAATTGTTATACCATCTTCGTCTTTGTATGGTTTCCCCACTTCAACATCTCTGTCTTTGACATTGACAACAACACTTTGACTGTTTGTTTGAGTTGGTGAATTTAACTTCACATCTGCCACCGCCATTAAACCTTTTGAAACACTTACGCTTCTATTTTTCGGAAATGACATTTTACTTAGAATAAAAAGATGGACGTATTCGGATATCTCTTTGAATTGAAGCAGAACAAAGTTTACACACACAAACAATACAAATACATTGACAGAATAGTTCTTTACACAAACAATGGAAAATGTTATAGAATAGCAGTCTTTGCTGAACCAAAATATTTTCATAAAGCAAAGAAAGTTGGTATAACCGAGATGGTGAAAGTTCTTGACGTTGACAAAAATATAACTTCAAAACTGACCGATATTACTAAAGGAAAGTTTAATAATTACAATATTATGTCAAAACTGGCGTACTGTCAATATTTGACGGAGAGAAGTCAGTTCAAGAACAACTTACTGACCTGCTGCCAAAATCTGCTCGATGGAAGCTGTCGTTATGCCAATCTGAGGAGCCCCAGCAGGTTTCATCGAACGAATCTTCAAAAGAGCATCTTCCGTGAAAAAGTGCTATTGGTTTTGTAAACTTCTTTGCTTTCAATTCATCTGGACCGTCTCTGTCACCAGTATATTGTATTTGAACTGTACCAACAGTTGAAATACCACCCATAAAGTCTTCTGAGTCAGCAAATGGAATGCCAAGCCAAAAGTTTTGAACGGTCTCCATTTGTATATTGAGTTTTTTGACCACCTGTATGAGTCCATACTTTCACATATGGCATAATAGAACTTTGCATTTCAGGGTTAATAGTTGTTGTGAAGTTGTTGTTAAAGTTCATAGCATCTAATGTCAAGTTGTATGACCTCATATCCTCAACTGTAGAATATTCTTCTCTTGGATAATATTTGCCATCTATGTTTTTATATATATTTAATACCAGGGTTGTAGAAACAAGAATAGTCATTTATAGTTCGTCTGAACAGTACAAACATAGTATCTGCATGTTTCATTGCAGTTGTTTAAAGCAATATCTGTTCTTGCACCTGGTCAGCACTTTGGTTTCCAACTTCACCTGCAAAGTCTTTGACAGATATTTGGTGTATAGGGAACATAAGTGGAACTGCAATATATTTGGCAGCTAAAGCATTTGAAATATCTGGTCCAACATATAGACTGCAAGTCTGCTTTCTATTCTCTTGCATTCAAACTGTTCGCATGTGAACTTAACTGGGTCCCAAGCAGTTCCAGCAGCATTGAAATAATAGTTTACTTCATTGTTGAAGTTTGAGAAAACCAAAGTCTAAGTCAACTTTGTCTTTGCAAAATTCGGCGAATGACGTTTGATTTTCCCTTTACGTCTGTAATAGTGAATGGGTCTTGTGTTGGTGCAATGACTAAGTTATTTTTGCTTGGAGTAAGTTCAATAGAAATTTTTCCTGCCCAGTTTGGCAAGTATCTTAAAAACCTGAAGATGAGGAAAGATGACAAAGGAACTCTAAGTTTCAGTTTTACTTTGGTTACTGCTGCTGCAGTTTGTCCAGAAAGGTCAACATAAACTCCTGGAACGTTAGGGTCAAGTCTTCTTATTTTTTCAATATTTGCATTACGGTCTGTTTGTTCTCTAGCTTGTGGTTGTACTGAGTTTCTCAAAGCGAACCATTCATAGTTTGCCCATGTTACTGTTTGAACTAAGTCAGAGTTAGAATATATCTTATATCCCATGAAAACTTCTGGAGCATATTGGTATCCGACATAGAAAATTCCATTGCAACCTTTTTGTCAGACAACTTGGCAGAAGGTTTTATTTCAATGTTCTTGTTCCACGTATAAGAATGAGTTGTCAATAGAAATAATGTGAAACCTGTCGCAAGCAATATCTACTGTTGTTGAAGAACCTTCTCCAAACTCACCTACGTTTCCATAAGAAACAGCAGTTGTAATTCGTAAGTTCCAGGAACTATTTCTGACCTTCTAATGCATTGTCGCATTCGTTATACATTCGGAAACATTTCCATTCATGGCATCCAAAACTGTTGGCGTTATATTCTGAGCGGCGTACATTTCATATGGGTAAAAATATAGAATAGTTGGATTTATGTGTCATAATAGAACCCACTCGTACCAAGCTTTACTTTCTTCCTGACTGAGTTTTTAATCTTCTTTTTCCTTCATTGCACTACTTTCACTAGATGAAGTTACTTCTTCACTACTTTCACTTTGTTCTACTCTCTCTTTTCTTTGGTGTCGCTTGGTAAACTTGCCCTCTGCTTCAAGTTGTTGCATCTTTGCCTCATGTTCACCTAGTATGTTGTAAATTTCCCATGTCCTTTTTGCCTTTGGGCTCTGGTCGCCCATCTCAGGTAACCTATATCCTAGAAAGAGTTTGTCATAGTTTGTATTTGAGTCGTCGCTTATTGTTTGCATGACTCTTTCCTGAGTTTCCGGTTCAAGCTCTTCAAACAGAGCTTGTCCATATGGAATAAGCTCGTTTCCAAATATATGTTTTTGTAGCCATTCTGGTTTTCTTTCCATGTTACCAATAATATCTTTTGTGAATGGGAAAGCTTTTACCCAATGTTTCAGGTCTTGCGTCATTTATTTCTGTAGTTGGTTTTATTTTGTCAAGGAACATGTTTTTCAATACTAACATTTCATTTGGTACTGTCCATTTGAGTTTTCTTAAATATTCATCCCTTCTCGGTTCATTGTCTGCAAAGTAAGTTTTTATGACATTTTGCAAACTTTTCGTTTGCAAGGTCATGTACAATTAGGTTCTCTTCCTTCTCTCTCCCTAACTCTTTCTAAACTCTTCACCAAATATACATCTCTATGGTTCTGTGTAGTTCTTTGAGATAAATGTTTTAGAACGTCAGGGTTTATATTTCCATCAGCCATGTTCATTTCATACTGGTCAAAATATCTGCATCTTTCATATCTTTCAATGGCATTAAAGCCGCGCTGGAAAATACCAGCTATATCTGGTTCACCATTCACTTCCATTGCGTCTACAACTTCTTGGAATTGTGGTTGTAAGTTTATGAACCACCTATCCGGATTAGCTTTATGACCCCATCTCATTGTAGTTCCATAGTCTGCAGAAACAAAAGTAGGTTTGTTTTCCACATTGGTTAGGTTCTGAATGAACTTTAAACAATGTTTCATTTCTATATGTTTTGTTGAAATTTAACCTTTTATTTCACCGAGTTCAGCCAAAGATTGAACGTTATATGGTCGTAAGTAAAAAGGGTTATTGTATTTTGCGTACATTATTTTCAGTACTTCCATTCTATGCTGAATATTTTCATCTGATGTTGGAGTCTTTTGTATGTCGGCGAACATTTTTCGATATTCTTCTACTATGTCAGCCGAATTTTTCTTAGACTCTTGGAAAGATTCCATATTCTCCGCATACACTTGTTGAAGGTCAAGATTTTTCGGCTGTTCCAAATCTTCATCTAGTTCTGTGAAGTTAGTTTCCAAAGGAGGGATTTGTTCGTTTCCTTCAGGCTCTTCTAGCTGTTGTTGCTGAACTATCTTCCATGTCTGGTTGTATCTGAACTTCTTCCTGTGGAGTTTCTTGTACCTCATCTGCTGGCATTTCATATATTCCGAGACCGTTTTTAACAAGTTCCCTATTTAAGTCATCCGCATTCATAAGCCTTTCTTCTTTCGTTCCGTCTCTATTTTTTACGCGTTTCATGATGAGAGTTGAATTATCATTTATCTCTGACATCAAATATCTCGGAGTAAATTCATTCATGTCATTTGGATGATATGCTATTAAATCATATCCCTTAGCGAGCTTGTATTTTCCAGGTTTGAAATTATATCCCATTTGGTGCTGAACCATAAAGCTAAATAGGTTCGGGTCAGTATTTCCTTCCTTGAACTTTCTAATAGCTTCTTTATATCTGTCACTAAAGTCAAGAGTATCTGGGTAACCATAATCTTCCTTAAGCATTTTTAAGAATTCTTGGTTTCCTTGTTCTCTACTTCTTTTATGTCCTTGCTCTGTTTGTGCTGGTTGTTGTGCAGGGTTTTGAACTGTTGGTTGTTGTGCAGGGTTTTGAACTGTTGGTTGTTGTGTTGGTTGTTGTTGTTGTGCATGCCTGTGTCTGTGTCCATGTGACGATGTAAATGTTTTAGGTAGTCCTGGTGCAGGTGCTTCTCTTGGAGGGTTTGGTGGTATATAAGTTCCACTAGCTAGTATATAAGTTCCACCAGCTGGTATATAAGTTCCACCAGCTGGCACATATGTTCCATCTGCAGCATAATGTCTTACCTGACTTTTCGTTTTTAAGAAAGCATTTACTAGGTCTGTTTTGGTCTGTTGTAACTCTTTTTCTTGACTTTCCACAACAGTTGCTCTAACGGCGTCATAGGCACTTTGAACTGCCTGTCTCGTTGCTGCATCTGTTATTTTCGTCATATTTTGTGCTACTTCTCTTAACTCTTTGTCGAAACCTTCAGACTTCAGTTTCTTTCCAGATGAGAAGTCGTTCACTAGTTTCACCTTACTATGAAGAGCTTCGAAGGCATTCTTAAAGTCAGCATTCATTAAAGCTTCATTTGAACTGTCTTCATCCGCTTGTATTTTTGTCCTTATTGACCTATAAGTTGGGCTGCTTTAGCGTTGGCTTGGGCATCTAACCAGTCATTATTAGCTTTTATATATTCTGCGCTTTTCATTGCCTTTTGCATGGCTGCGTCGTTATTTTTACTTTCTTGTGCTAAGTTTTCATACTGTACGGTTTGGTTTTGCAACTGTAAAAGTTTTTCTGCCTTTACATTTGCTTCAACTTCTTTTTTATACTCATCGCTATCCATATATGTCTTCAGGGCTTTTTTTTTATCTCTTCATCTTTCAGTACTTTATATTGAGTAGTATGGTTTTTCAAATTTATAACATCTTGTTCCATTTTTGCTACTTCTGCTTGCTTTTTCTGACACTTTTTTTCGCATATTCTTCTGTACTTAGTTCTTTCAGTTGTTCTTCTTTCTTCTTTTTCTCTACGTTTAACTCATTGAGTTTCTTTGTGTGTCTGTCATATTCTAGTTTCTTTTCGTTTTCACTTATTTGTTTCTGTATGTCTATGTTTGACTTTTTGACATCTGTTATTTGATTTTTGAGTGAACTCAAATTCATTTGACTTTGAGGGTTATAAGCTGTTCCGTCTGCAGCTCCACCATAGCCTGCCATTTTCGCTAAAAGTGCCGCTCTTAAACCTCCACTCTGTGCACCAATAACTCGGTTTAAAAGCATAGGGTTGCTTGACATTTGTTGCAACATAGTGGGGTCATTCATCATTTGTTGTTGCAACTGTTGTTGCGGTGTTAGTTTTACTATTGGATGTTTCAATGCTCCCTTCCTCTTACGTATATTCTTACGTAGCTTACGTGGCATTTTAAGTGAAGTAAAAAACGGTTTTTGACGGATGTTTATATGACACTTTTGTTCAGCACAAAAAACTACTCGGTCAAAGTGTTGTCAGTTTTGTAAAATAACCGTCCTATCTCATTCTATAAGGGGAAAAGGCTTCTCAAAGTATACTTCCTTGGAACGCCTGTAACTTTTCCTGTAGCGACGATAGACCCTTACTTGTCCGGACAAAGTTATACTATTTTGAGTGCTCTACAAAAAAGTCAACGGCTGGTCGGCTGGGGTTCGGTCCTCCTCTTGGGTCTTGGGCAAAATTTCTTAGGGGCTAGAGGGCACGAAGTGCCTGGAAGCCCCACTTACCTGACCTAGAAAACATTAGAATTATATGGATATATTTAAATTAATTATAAAAATAAAATTGAATATATTGAAGTTTGAGTTTATAGGTATAAAATTTTAGAGGCATTTTGGCTGAGAACTATGGTCTGCGAGGTACATGGATAGAATCAGTACCTCGCAGACTATAGTTCTCTATATGGCGCCGAAAAATTTTTGGTGAAATGTCGTCGCATTTCACCAAAAATTTTTCGGCGCCATAGGAAGAATTGGAGGGTGTGAGATACTATTACATGCTATAGTACTCACACCCTCCAATTCTTAGCCAAAACGGCTAAAAATTGCTCACAATTTCAACAATTGTGAGCAATTTTCAGCCATTTTGGCTGAGAACTATGGTCTGCGAGGTACATGGATAGAATCAGTACCTCGCAGACTATAGTTCTCTATATGGCGCCCAAAAAAAATTTATGATTGTTTTTTATCAAATCTTATCCATATTATTCTATTAATGTTAATTATATTTTATCAATTATATTTTTTAAATAATAAACACAAAATCCACTAATTTAAAATTGGCGCCAAATGTCACTTTTGCTAGTGATGCATTTCGAGTAGGGGTAATTTTAGCTAAAAGTGACACGCTTGTAAAAAGTGACACACTCGTGAAGGGTGTGATTACCGATCGGTCATTTCGACAGTTTAGAATTTAAAATTTTTTATGGAACTGTTGCGAGTTTCATAAAGAATTTAAGGAATATAAGCAAAGATTTGAATCAAAATTTTAGACCTAAGCCGCTCGATTCGCTCGCGGCTTCCGCGAATTACAGATCAGCAAAGATTTGAATCAAAATCTTCGAACTAAGCCGATCGCTTCGCTCGCGGCTTTCTTTATTATTTTAAATTTGCATATTTCCATCAAAAGTTCATAAGGTAAAAAATTTCGTTTATTTTTACTAAGAAAAAAAAGGTTTTTGATAATAAATTTATTTTATTTCGAAAAAGTAGCAATAATCGTAAAAGGGTATTGATAGGCTTGCTAAAGTAACTAATTTTAGCTGTCAAATACTTTTGTATTTTGAAGTAAATTAGTATAAATTTGTTTTTACTTTTATTTCGAAAAAGTAACAATAATCGTAAAAGGGTATTGATAGGCTTGCTAAAGTAACTAATTTTAGCTGTCAAATACTTTTGTATTTTGAAGTAAATTAGTATAAATTTGTTTTTACTTTTATTTCGAAAAAGTAGCAATAATCGTAAAAGGGTATTGATAAGCTTGCTAAAGTAACTAATTTTAGCCGTCAAATACTTTTGTATTTTGAAGTAAATTAGTATAAATTTGATATTATTTTAACTCCCTTTGAAAACCTCAATTTTCCATACAGAGGGAACGGGAATAGCATCCAATATTCCCTGAGAATGGTTGCGCATTCTCAGTTCCCTCTATATTTCGAACGAAGCTCTCATCGGTCTTTTTTTTAATACTAAACGTTTTTTTTCCCTGTCACTTTTAGCTAAAATTTGGGTTTGCCGATGCATTTCGGTATGATATACTCATGTGTTTTATATATCATATGCAAATTTCTTCAAAAAAAAGATTTGACAAAAAGTGACAATTTTATGAAGATGAAAGTTGGATTCTAGCATGATATTAAATCAAATTGATGCACAAAAATATCAAGTTAAAAACTGTAAATTCATTAAATACATCACCTACTTCTCTGGGTGTATTTATCTCAACTTATCTGAGAGTATATTATTCTTCGATTCTGTTTTATTTCAGGAAAGTTCTGCCATTGGATGCATTAATTATAGTAGTTATTCATATGGTTGTCCTTTGTACTTTCATATTGGAAAGTCGATTTTTTGTCAAAAAATATTTTCGTGTAAATGTTTTGGACCAAAACGTGGAATTGCAGTATCGATTACGTAATCAAAAAGTGATGTCCCTATGCAGACAAATATGACTTCTTTCTCTGATTGCCAAGTTGATGAAGATTGTTTTTATATGCATAATCTTGGGAATGTTCTTTTCTTTGAAATCAATTTCTCTTATGTTGAAGCCAAAACAGGCGGTGCATGCCCTCATGCCGGATTTATATGCTATAATTCATTGCATCAAAATTATATTTCTTATAAATGTCGCGCAACTACGGTTGCATATTTGACAACTGCCACAGGAAAATGTAAAAATTCGATTTTTCATTCAAATGAGTGTTCAACTAGTTTGATAAATACTTATGTTGGATCTATTTCTATTAGTAATTCTTATTTTTATAATAATTCTCATTATAATGTAGAAGGAACTGTTTATCTTAAAGATTGTTTTTATGATCAAATAGTTCAAGCAGCATCTTATAAAAATTGTAATATTATTAGTGATGATCCATTAACTTTGTTTAATTTCTATATTCCTAATGAAATATTCAAGATCAGAGCTAAATGTTCTAACTTAATTAGTCTAAATCTAATTTATAATCCATTTTTAATTTTTATTTTAATTGATATGCAATAATTATCGAAATATTGCTAAAAATTTGAAAATCTAATGATATTCGCTTAATCTCCAAAATTGGAAACTTTGCTCATAATTTTTCAGAAGATGTGGACCCTGGATTTGAAACTACTATAATTCATATAATTATGGGTTCACAATCTGGATTTTTAATTTCTTCCATAAATTTTGTGATAACTACTTCATAAATCATTAAGATGAAGTAAATTAATAAATTCCAAAAAGTGACATTTATTGTTATGAAAGTCCAAACTTAAAATGATTTTAGATAGGATTGATGCCCAAAAATTTCAAGTTAAAAGTTGTAAATTCATTAAGTATAAAACTCAACTTGCTGGATGTGTGTGTCTGAGCTTGTCTGAGAGCATCTTATACATTGAATCAGTTTTATTCCAAGAATGTACTGCACTTGGATATGTATTTTATAATGACAGAGATTTTGGCTGTCCTTTGTTTTTTCATATTGGAAAGTCGATTTTTTGTCAAAAAATATTTTCGAATAAATGTTTCGGACCAAAACGCAGCATTGCAGTTTCGTTTACACAATCGATAAGTGATGTCCCAATGCAGACAAATATGACTTCTTTCTCTGATTGCCAAGTTGGCGGAGATTGTTTTTATATGCATAATTTTGGTAATGTGCTTTTCTCTGATATAAATTTCTCTCATATTGTAACGAATGGAAATGGAGCATGTCCTCATGCAGGATATAATTGTTATAATTCTTTGCATCAAAATTATATTTCTTATAAATGTCGTTCCACTTCCGTAGAGTACTTGTCGACAACGAATGGAAAATGCATAAATTCAGTATTCCATTCAAATATCTGTTCAAATAATTTGATTTTAAGGGTATAGTAAACTCAAAATTCTAGAGTTTTGAGAGTGCCAATAAACTCTATAGGCCTATATATATCTATATTTTAAAGGAGAGGTTACGCCATAATATTTGATATTATAAATTATTAATTCAAAATAAAAGTAGAAAATGAAACTAATTTTATTCTAACCTATATAAATATATCAATAATCTAAAATGATTATAGTCTGAACTATATTTTACCAGATTATCAAATATAAGAGAAATGAAATAAGGCATAAAAATATCATAGCATAATTATTGGATAAATGCATTAAAAAAAATCAAAATAAGAAAATGAGCATAATAATAATTTAATTAAAAACAAAAACAATAAATAAAATGTAATTTTCGTTAATCAAAGTCATCAATGTCTTCGTCTTCTGATTCCCATTCGGACTTGAAAACTTGATAATCTCCTCCTGGTACACTCTGAATGGATTTTTTGTATTTGTTCTGTTTTTTAGAACCTTTTGTAACAGTTTTTTGTTTCAATATCATTTTGGAGTAACAATTCTCTTCAAATGATTTGACACAATCTTCTGGAAGTGGGGGAAGATGTAATGCTTTTTGTATATCTCCGAGAAAATGCTCTGGATCATTCCATTCTAAGATTGCAACGTTAACTCTAATGTTAATGTTCTTCCAGGCTCTTGATTTGTCCAAATAGCATGCAATTTTGGAGTTAAACGCTTCATTCATGCAGGTAGATCCAATGGAAGAAACTTTGGAAACTATGGGTGTCCATTTGTGAACCCAGTCATAGAGCATGAATTGAAGTTGGATCGAATTGACACCTTTTTGCCATTCAAAGCATTTGTAATTGTGCGGTTCGCAAAAAGAATGATTGCCTACGTAATGGTAGACACAATTCTCCCACATTTTCGTACGTTTGTCAATATTTTTCTTCGGCAAAACATGACCAAAGCCACATACTTAGGCTTGCATTCAGACCCCAGAAAGGTCTCTATTTTTTCAATCTTCTGAGTCTTGTCGTTGAAAACTTCAACTGTCTTATGAGAAGCTGAGAACTTTGTAAAATCTTTTGAGATATTTTTTGATACATGACCTGGATCGAATCTTTCAAGATGAGAGACGCCAAATTCTTTAAAGACAGAGACACTTTTGTTATCTCGGTCTTTAATAATCTCTTTAACATCTTTCAAGATATTGTATTTCTTTAATTGCTTCAAGATGATTCGAGTTCCAGCACTTTCCATATTGTTGGAAGCTCCGGAATACTGAGCATGCTGTCTGTTTCCACCAATATGGTTGATGTTCACGCATGCAAGAACTCTTTTTGTGACAGCATCGAGCGCAGTTACTGTACAACTTGGCGAGTTTCGCCTGTGCGTCCATCTTGCATCAATGGATAAGTAACCACTGAAGGACTTTCTCGACAGCATTAGGGAAATACTTTTAAGTCTTCTAATCTTATCGTCACAAAATCTCTGTTGTCTCATGACACCACTCTTCACAGGGGGCTTAGTTCCACAAAGAGAAAGAAAGCGAGCACCTTTTGTATATGGCATTCCGGTCATTATGCAAGCACCAAGCATCTGTCGCGCTGAGAGTCGACGACGTTCGTGGAGAAAAATGTTATGCATTGCCTTTGTTTTCCGTTTTGGGTGAACAATATGGCCCATACAAAAAAAAATGAAATCCCGCCAAAAGTGAAAATTGAATAAAAAGTAATAATTAATAAATATATACTATATCATTAGATGAATATTTTGGAATAACATTTTAAAATCGAGGTTTTTCAATGGATAACGGTTCAATCAAAAATTTGACCCCATTTTAGAATCTACATTAAAAATGGAACATTTCTGTTGTTTCAAAATTCCAAAATAACGTTTCTATTCCTCTCAAAAGTAAAAATAAACTTTATTGGGGAAAAAATATTTTTATTTTCCAAAAAAAATGAAAACCTTAAATGCAAATCTAATTTTGATGCTTTTGTTTGTGATTTTTTGGATTTCGAAAAAAATTTGAAAATTCAGACAAGTTACCATTAACACTAATACGTTTCAGCGAGTCGGTCCCATCAGAGAAATTTTCATAAATCGGCGATATAATTTATTATTTCAGCAAAATATTCTCAGATCCAACTAGAATAAGGTCAAATTATACAAATTTAGCAAAGGCTAGTTATCATACCTATTCAATTAACTTTAATTTTAAATAATTCAAGACAATTCTCAAAATTACCTTAATAATCGCGTTCTCTTCGCAAAATGACGATTCATCATTCACTACCAGCATAACTGAGGGCTTGTGCTCACAGAATAATACAGATAATTTACTTATTAATGCAAAATTTAGTACCAAAAGGTAATCATAGAAGATACAAAAAAAGTTTCTTTATTTTGATTGCTGATTTTATTTCTTCTAAAATTTACCAAATCTAAAAAATCCAAAATTGAATGCTATTGAATTTCATGTTTATGTAACATATACTATTTATTATATAAGGAATAAAAATTTTATAATTTTAATCAAAAATAAAGGTGTACTAAATGCATACAAAACAAGGTATTTTTTACTCATCCAAAATATGTTAACAGTGCTATTTATATAATCAATATCCGAATTTCGAAATCATTTTGATGAAATCTTTATTTTAAAATTGAGTTGACTGTTAAAATCACCCGAGAAGAGGGATTATCTCAATGAAAATTACATGAAATAGCAAACGCACAAGATGGCACTATGCAGCTTTATATTGTTATACAGGATGAACATATAAAATGTTTGGAAAACACTTACTTCGTTCTACAAATGTGTATCTCTTTATATCAAAGATTCTTCTCAAATTATTGAGAGACTTCTCTCAAAAAAAGGAAAATTTGATAACTAAAAAAAATTATGGCATAACCTCTCGTTTTGCATAGATATATATTTACATGGTCACAGAGCTTATTTTCATTGTCAAAACTTAAAAATTTTTAGTGGACTATACCCCAGAGAACGAATTTCTCTGGCCGACACATAAATTGTCAGAGACTATAAGTACACTACATTAGGACAGAGTTCTTCCGAAGCCTCTCATCAAATGAGAGACTTCGGAAAAACTCTGTCCTATTCGATTAATTACAGAATCCTAGGCCTTTTGGGAACTAGGAAAGAGTAGTAAGAGTACTTTAAGGCAATGCTCATTACGAAGTCTCTCATCGAATGAGAGATTTCGTAATGAACATTGCCCATTTCGAGTGAACTTACATCCCCGACCCTCAAGGGTTCAGGGAGTAGTACTGTAGTCTATGAGAGCAATAACGTATAAGTAATATCGCCAGAAGCACAACAATTACGCAGCCTAGCTACGCTATCTTAGCAGCTAGGCTGCATAGATATTGTGCTTCTGGCTTGCAGAAACCTCATGGAAGACCCATTGGAGATCTCCAGCCGAAATCACTTGCTGATGTGGATGGAGCAGCACTATGATTGGCCAGATCAAAGGCTGCGTAGCATCCCAGCAAGTAGATAGTCGGCGGCGACACCAGCTGTGGTCCACCATGAGATTATGACACTTTTGCGATTTGGCGCCAAACTTTTTTTGGTATTGGCAAACAAGTGGCAAAAATGCCATTTTACAAATGTAAACTTTGTAAAGTTAAAATGTCATTTTTCCTAAAATGTACCGCACTCTGTAAATTCATTGGCTGTCACATTTGGGACAAAATGAAAAACTTATGAATTTTCCTATTTTATCTGGGTGTCTCTCAAATGATGAGGAAAATTTAGGGGGCGGTGCCATGTGAGGTGAAATTTATCATACACCGATTGGACCTTTTGCTTTCCCGAAAACATAGAATTTATATTGGGGGCCAAATATATGTGCATATATCTATACTAATCAAGCCATATTTACTCATATAGTATTGAGGAATAATGTGTTTTATATAAGATATGAATTTCAAAAATTTTGTTTTATTTCATTTGAATACAATGAGGTATCTATATATATACTCTATATTGTGTTTGTAAACTCATTTTGGTCACATATCCATTTTTTAATTTGCATCTTATTTGAGATTTCAAATTTTTATCGACAATCATATATGATCACATCGGCATTTGGAGATACTTATCTTGTATCTCCAAATATCGATGTGATCATTGTATTTAATTGTATATTGACCAAGAGATTCCGATGCAGAATATTCAAAGTAGATAGTTTTTCCATTCTGTACACATAGGTGCAGGGTCTATCACTGGCACCCTGCACCAATATGTGCAGAATGGGAAAATCTTGCACTTTTGCCTTTCGATGCGAATGTTGCAAACACTTTTCCCATTCTGCACATATATATGCAGGGTCTATCACTGGCACTCTGCACCAATATGTGCAGAATGGGAAAATCTTGCACTTTTGCCTTTCGATGCGAATGTTGCAAACACTTTTCCCATTCTGCACATATATATGCAGGGTCTATCACTGGCACTCTGCACCAATATGTGCAGAATGGGAAAATCTTGCACTTTTACCTTTCGATGCGAATGTTGCAAACACTTTTCCCATTCTGCACATATATATGCAGGGTCTATCACTGGCACCCTGCACCAATATGTGCAGAATGGGAAAATCTTGCACTTTTGCCTTTCGATGCGAATGTTGCAAACACTTTTCCCATTCTGCACATATATATGCAGGGTCTATCACTGGCACCCTGCACCAATATGTGCAGAATGGGAAAATCTTGCACTTTTACCTTTCGATGCGAATGTTGCAAACACTTTTCCCATTCTGCACATATATATGCAGGGTCTATCACTGGCACTCTGCACCAATATGTGCAGAATGGGAAAATCTTGCACTTTTGCCTTTCGATGCGAATGTTGCAAACACTTTTCCCATTCTGCACATATATATGCAGGGTCTATCACTGGCACTCTGCACCAATATGTGCAGAATGGGAAAATCTTGCACTTTTTTCAAAGAATGTTAAACATCGAATTTCAATTCGAGAAAGGAGTTTACAAATGCAGGGTAAAGGGACAATACCCTGCATTTGTAAACTCCTTTCTTGTAAAACCTTCCTCCAAAAAAATATAAAGATCACATTCTTCTTAAAACTCTCAAAAGCTCATTATTTCAATCTTATAATCATAAATAGGGTTGTTAAAAATATCAAAAATTAGCGTTTTGAAGACACCATGGTGTCTTATAATTTTCCCTTCCTTATTGGCGTGTAGAAATAAATGCGCCAATAGATTGAAGAAGAATTGTTTTTCTCTTAATGAACTTTAATCCTTTTGATATAAGAATATTAAAAACATTAATATAATTTCGATTTCGGAAATTAAATTTCCAAATTTTTTGTCGATTTCGGAAATAACAGGATCCCGCATCCAACACGCAACAACAAAACACAAAACACACTTTTTGGTTCTTTCATCGTTTTAATCGTAATTTATGTAATACATGATTTGTAAATTTTACAAAAATAGAACCTATATTATATTCTTTTCAAAGATTCTTGCAAATCATCAAAATAATTGTATTTTAAAAAACGATCAAATTATCCTTTCATTATTTTAAACTTAAATTAGTTTTTATGATTGTCTAAAGCAATCATATTTATTCATCATTAAATAAACAAAAATAATATTTGAGAGTTATTTCAAAAAAAAACGCATTGAATTATTAATTTGTCTCAATTTCAGTATTATAAATTTTTATAATTTCAATATTTTGAAATACACTTTTTAATATTTCAATATTTATGATATTTCAATGTATTAAGTGGTCTCAAATTGAGCTTCTCAAATATAAGTTGGCCTATTCAAATAATAAAATTAAATAATATTTAAAATAATAAATAAAAGTAGGGTTTCGTTTTGCTAAAATTGTCACTTTTATAGCATATTTGTTTTTGGATGTTTTGCGAAACCAAAAAAAAACTATGATATACAATGTGTGTGTAAAGAAAATACTTTATTTACTAGTTAAAAAAATCATTTGGTATTGATCAAGTTATTTTTTCTGGATAAGATATTATATGGATAATTGATAGAAAATACAATTATATAATCTTGTACCTGGTTTAATTAAGCTAATTGTCATCAGAAACTTGTAATTTTTATGAATTTCAGATTTTCTTTTCATTACTGCTTTTCTTAATAGGTCAAGTTCTTATTTACGTTATAAAGTATGATATTTCAAATATCAAGTTATCGTGTTTTTTGAGAAATTATGAGAAACAAACAAAAATGAAAAAGATAGGAATAGCAATGAATAGTGATGTGGGTATAGAAAATGTAAGAGATATGAATGCAAAGCAATCAGTATTTAGGATATTGACCATAGATTTCGAAAAAAAAATGCTGCATATTGAGCGAAAACTATGATTATATTATAAGGCTGTCATTTAAAGCATAATGAAACTATTCCCTTTTCATTTTAATCGAATAAGATAGTAAAGATTTTTTGAATTAGCTAGAAACTGATGAGATGTTTTCACAAATCAGATTTTAATCTCTATAATGCATAATTCACTCAATATCTCAATTTTGATATTGCGAGATATTTTTGCTATCGGTTTCGCAATTTTGACACAATAGCAAGAGGGTTCTATAAGCATTATTATCAACGTAGAATCTGAATATCATATCAGAAAATGTCGCAAATCTAACATTTACCCGACCAAATAGCAAAAATAATTGAATACTTTTCGCAAAAACTTTAAAAATCGATAAAAATATGAAATATAGATATTAAAGAGACTTTTTATATAATATTAAAAAAAAAGGGAGTGGGGCTTCCAGGCACTTCGTGCCCTCTAGCCCCAGTCACTTTTCTGTCACTTTTCAGGGTAAAAACATTTTTATTAAATATAAAATGAATTTTACAAAACCACCGTTACCCTTCTTTGGAAATAAGAGTAGATGTAAAGATATTCTATTGAGAGAACTTAAGAAACTACCGAATGGTCTAACATTTGTAGATTTGTTCGGTGGAAGTTTCTATATATCTCATTTGTGCCATACCGTATTCCCAAACTCAAAGATTATATGCAATGACTTCGACAACTATACGAACCGTCTCAAACATATACCAGACACAAACAAAATATTGAGTGAGTTAAAAGAAAAGATACCTATAGGTAAGATGGAAAGTATACCATTAGATAAGAAAAATATTGTCAGAGAGGTTTTGAAAAAAGCAGAGTATATAGACTGGGATAGTATATCTTCTAGACTATTGTATAGTGGTTCTATAAGAGTTCATGACATTGAAACACTTATGTCAAACGTTTTATATCTTAACTATACAAAGGTTTTCAAAGAGGACATAGAAAAATATACTGAGGGTATAGAGTTTGTGAGATGTCGTTGGACAGAGTTGTATGAAAAATATAAAAACAAGGAAAATGTTTTCTTTATAGTAGACCCGCCGTTCTATAACACATATGATTTCAATACCAAGTAGACTGGACTTTGAGAGACTCTTAGAAACTTTAGACGTTTTACATAACCATCCATGCTTTTACTTTACATCCGATAAAAGTGGTTTGGAAAGTGTCATGAGATGGTTAGAGGACATACATGACTATGAGTTTATATATGACAAGATAGAATATGAGAGAGGTCCTATAAACCGAGAAAGTGTCATAACAAAGAAATTTTATTGGTAAGTAAATGTGGTTTGAAATAGGACTACTTGTTTTAGGTTTTTTCCATTGTGTCATTTACTTATTTGACGTGGCAGAAAGATATAGAGAATATGAAGATGAACCAATGTCTGCAAATGTTCAGCATATGTACTCGTAAGAGATATTTTTATCTAATATTAAATGGACGCACAGAACTTAGCGAATGCACAGCAACCTGGACAACCAAACCCAGAGAATATTCCAAATGAAGTTAGAATACAAACTGCAATGGCAAACTATGGTCAAGTGCCAACAGATGTACAAATGCAAACTGCCATGTCAAATGGACGCTGCGTTAGGTTTGCCACCATGGTATGCAAATATGAGATGGAAAGAGTTTTATACAAACCCTAAAGTGGGATATAAACAACTCTATGCAGATGACGCGAACACAGGAGTTGACCCAGAATATGTTTTCTACCAGAGGAGAAACAGAATGTATGAGCTCCAGTTAAAGAATGCTATGGAACTCAACAGGAAACGTAAGAGACTAGGCGGACATTAGATTTTTACATATAGTAAAATGGGTTTCTTCAGTAGTATTGGAAACTTCTTCAGAAGAGTTGGAAGAGGTATATGGAATGGAATAAAATCTGTCGGAAGAGGAATTTGGAACGGATCAAAAATATTGGTAAAAGAGTAGGTCAGTTTGTTGGTATTATACCTAAAGACCCTGAACCAGAAGAACAAGCTCCTGTTATACAACAGCCTGAACCTGCACCACAGTCTAGTTGGCAACCAAATCCAACACCTCAACCGTATTAAAATTATATTTTTACCGTTCGATAGTAGTTGTATATGAAACTAAGTTCTAAGTAAAACGCATGGTATAATGGAATTATTCTCTTTCTTCCATCTGTTGTAAACCATACTTGAAAGTCTGAAATACTTCCACTCGGTGGTTCATATAGCTTTGTAGGTTTTTCGTAAAAGTCATTTGCCAAGCATAAAAAAGAGTTTTGTGCACCAGAAAATGAAGCATGAACTATAATAGCATCTGAGTCGAAAACATTTTCATATGTTCCATTAGGGTTTTCGACTTCATAAAATTCGGGTGTACTGGATATTCTGCAGGCTGATTTAACATCCTCAAAAATCTATACCATGCCAAGTTGTTATATTTTGTAGAAATATAAACGTCTTCTCCAAGGTCTTCTATTCTATTGATTTTAACAGTTGCATTTTTCCTGTCATATAAAATATCGAGATGGTACTCTCCTTCGTCAATGTTGTACTGTTTTGCATATTCGAGATAGATATCGTTTATTTTTTCTTGAAAAGCTTGAAGAGTTGTTCTAAGTTTACAAGCAAACTAAACTTGTAAAAGTTTTCCCTGTTCAAATTTCTCATACGTACGTTTCTCTTTGTTATAGTATCGAATTTCAAAAGCGACCGTAAATGGGAAACCATGTATGGCTTCTGAAATGAACTTCATTCTACGAAAGCCAACAGCTTTTGTGACGGATGGGTCTCTTAACCATCTTAGTGGGTAGTCAAAACGATAGCCTTCATGCTTTACGGTCTCTGTCTCAAACTTTTGACCGACATTCGTAAAAAGTTCATCTAATGGTTTAGTTGTAGCAACTCTTGAATTTTCTTTTTCTATTGAAAGCATTTTTTATCTAGAATAAAAATGTCGAAAGAAACAGCGTCTATGAGAGAAATACAACACAACCGACAACTCATTTTGCAAGCTCTAAATAAGAACACAACAAACTTTTCAAACTATTCTAAGATATCTGAGTCATTGAAAGAAGGAAACTTAAAACTGACCTTAAACCCAATGACAGACGAGTTTCTGTTTCAAGACAGTAAGAACCATACTGTCTGTATAAATCCAACAAAAGGAACTTTAAACGAGAAACCTATAAAAGAACTTCTTTTGAAAGCAGATGTTGACAACAAAGCTGACAAAGAGTATGTCATTGAAAAAGTTCAAGAAGAACATGACAGAGCAGATGCAACATATGCAACAAAAGAACATACTCATCCTGAACTAGCAGACAAAACATATGTTGACAATAAAATGTCAAGTGAAGTGACAAGAGCTGAAAACGAATATTCTAAAAAGACTCATACACATACCATTGCAAATATTACAAACTTACAAGAAACCTTAAACAGGAAAAGTGACGTTGGACATACACATACCATTGCAAATATTACAAACTTACAAGAAACCTTAAACAGGAAAAGTGACGTTGGACATACACATACCATTGCAAATATTACAAACTTACAAGAAACCTTAAACAGGAAAAGTGACGTTGGACATACACATACCATTGCAAATATTACAAACTTACAAGAAACCTTAAACAGGAAAAGTGACGTTGGACATACACATACCATTGCAAATATTACAAACTTACAAGAAACCTTAAACAGGAAAAGTGACGTTGGACATATACATACCATTGCAAATATTACAAACTTACAAGAAACCTTAAACAGGAAAAGTGACGTTGGACATACACATACCATTGCAAATATTACAAACTTACAAGAAACCTTAAACAGGAAAAGTGACGTTGGACATACACATACCATTGCAAATATTACAAACTTACAAGAAACCTTAAACAGGAAAAGTGACGTTGGACATACACATACCATTGCAAATATTACAAACTTACAAGAAACCTTAAACAGGAAAAGTGACGTTGGACATACACATACATCTTCTGAAATAACAGACTTAAACGTTAGCCTTGAAAAGAAAGCAGATAAAACATATGTCAATGAAATATACCAAAGTTTAGTTGGAACAAAAAATATTGAAACTATGGTTGGTGACTTTTCTGTCTATGAAGAAAACAAATATTTTAGATGGGAGTTTGTACACTCCTTAAAAAATGGTATACGGTATAAACTCATTCCGAAAAATAACAATGAAATGTATGTAAGCTATATAAAGAATGATGGTACACAAGTTAAAGTTCCATTAGACAACAACTGCTACTTAAACTTATATGGAGACGAACAAAAGAAATATTTAAGAGTTTATGAAATGGCAGATATGACATTGCCTGACCCATCTCCAGCACCATATTATTATGACTATAGTGCTGACGACAAAACACCACATGTAGACCCAAAAAAGCAAACATTATATTTAGAATATTATAGATATAAAAGATATAATGCAATAGAAAAAACGAGAATAGTATACTATTATGAAGTTGACAGAAATAAATATTATAGTCAAGATTTTACCTACCCTGAAAACATAAGATTATATTATAAAAAATATTCTGACACAAACCAGAAGAAACCTGAAATAGTTGCACTATATTTTAAGTTCAAAAGAGACAATCCTAT
Organism: Trichomonas vaginalis G3; assembly: GCF_026262505.1. Classification (NCBI taxonomy): domain Eukaryota; phylum Parabasalia; order Trichomonadida; family Trichomonadidae; genus Trichomonas; species Trichomonas vaginalis. The sequence continues at coordinate 12,986,116 of NC_067208.1, read as the reverse complement.
AATATCTCATATGTTTGATTTAATGAACCCAGTAGGTTCTATTTATACATCTATGGAAGCAAGAGGTCCTCAAGTAATGTTTGGTTTTGGAACTTGGACTCAAATAGTCGACAGGTTTTTGTATTGTGCAAACTCTTCAAAGGAAACAGGTGGAAGTAAAACGATTTCAGGTGAAAACTTACCTGCACACAGTCACTACATAGATTTAAGTACATCTCAAGCAGGTTGGCATAAGCATAGATATTGGGATTGGTCATCAATGACAAAAGGTAAAGGATATGATGTTAAAAACAACGTTAAGTTTGCTATAGATTGTTACTGGAGTAACACTGAGGGAGGAGGAAACCATATACATCGCGTTTCAGGGTATACGCAAACAACGGGACAAAGTAAAGACTACATGCCACCTTACATGACAGTTTACGCATGGTATAGAAATGCTTAGTCGTCATTTTCAACTTCTTTAGCATATTCGTCAGGAGTTGTCTTATATTTGTTAGGAACTGTCTTTGAAAGTATACCACCTTGAACTTTGACAAGTTTGAAACGAGGTCTGACAATAGTAGTTTTATCTTCTGCTTGCAGTCTGTACATTTTGCCATGTTTGCCTAAAACTTCATAATATTCTCTTGTATACTTTCTTCTATTTTTACGAACACGAATGTGAGTACCTGTCGAGTTCCCATTGTTGTCATAGTCAATAGTATTTTCATATGGGTCGCGTTTAGGTATTTCTATTTTTACTTTGTCACCTTTCTGAAGTTTGAAGCCTGGCATTCTTTCTTGTTTGTCTCTTTTGACTAAACTATTAAATATATAGTCTTTCTCTAAGTCGGGGTTGTTTTTCATTTCTTCGGGGGAGTGGTTTCCCAAACCTTTTTGTTTACGGCTATTGTAAATATTTAAAACTTGTCTCATCTTTGCCATGGAGAAGTGTCTATATTTGTCGTCATATGACATTTCATTTGCTTCACCACCTTGTGGTTGGTTTAAGTCTCTTAAGATTTTTATACAACTGTCAATGACACCAAGAGCAGAATGGTTTTGGTCGACAATGAAATATTGGTTTACATTTTTTGAACGCAGATAGTTTTTAATATCGTCTGATTTGAAAGAACTTTCATAGTCAGATGTCAGTTTTGTTGGATGGTATTTGTCAACGAATATTGTCAAAGCAGTTTTCACATCTAAAATATTTTTGGACTGTAATGGTATGGCTTCACAGTATCTTGTGTTTTGACCAACAAATATTAGCCAGTATGGTGGTCCATCTTCTCTATACCTCGGAATGTTTTCCAAGATATCCATAAACCAAGCATTTGGTGTTGAACTAAAGATTTTTACCATGAGTGCTTTCTTTGTCGCTTTAGAAACATACGGGTCCTTGTTTGAATTCGTCATTTTTAACCCATAAGAAATGGGTTTATTTGGCGCATTAGCAGGAGTCGCATCTAGATTTTTACCCGCAGTGGGAACAATAGCCAGAGGTGTATTTGGAGTTGGAAGGAAGATTTTGAGTACATTAGGTATACTTAAAGAGAAAGCACAACCTATTATACAAACTGTACAGAAAGGTTGGGAGGTAGCACGAGATGCAGCAAATCTTATTCCAAATCCTGAAACAAGAGGAAAAGTTCAAGGATGGATGGACAATGTAGGAAGACAAGCAGGAAACTACTATAACAAAGCAAATGACTACTATAACCAAGCAGGGCACTATATGGACCAAGGTGAAAGATTCTTTAACAGAGGATATAACCATGCACAACAGTGGGTAAACAACAACCAACCTCAACCGCCTCAAACGTGGGGAATGTAAAATTTTTTACTGAGATGAAATGAACAATACAGCATTGAGACAAATGGGTTCAAGATGGATTTGTCGGCTTTCAGCAGTTACACAACCACGTGTTTGTCAAGTTCTTCCTATACCTCAGGAAGTTTTAGACCGACTTAAAAAACCTCAACAACCAGTTGAAAACAAACCAAACTAAAATTTTTTACTGAGATGAAATGACCGAAGAAGTTGAAACGGTAGATTTGACACCACAAACAAAAAGTTCAGAACCATTGTCAAAACCTGTCAAAGAACTTACAGATGAAGAGAAAAATTCAATAATAGAAAGTGTGAGGTCTGGAAATACAAACCCTAACTACAAAGTCACTTTTCATAAAAATGGAACGGCTAGTATCTCAAAAAAGAAACAGACTCTCACAAATAAAATATTGAAGTCTGAAGGAACTAAAGAGACAACAGATGGAAAAGTTTACTTCACTGACCAACAGTTCATTATAGAACATCTCATTGACTTAGAGTCGAAATATTCTAAACTTTACAACAAACACAAAAAGTTGAAAGGAAAACAAAAACAAATGGCATATGACATTTATGAAGATGTTGACGACACAACTGTTCCAGCAAGTGAGGTAAAGTCAGATGAACCGAAAAGTGACGAAAAACCAATAGAAGAAGAAAAACCAAAAACTGAAGATAAACCAAAACCAAAGTTTAGTTTCCAAACTAAACCAAGTCAACCTTCATTAGCTGGTATGGGTTGGCGTCAAAGACTTATGGTAGCGGGCGGTTATGTTAAGTAAAGAAAAAAATATTTTTTTATTTTATTTGAAATGTACGCTGAGTTTGTTGGAGAAGACCGTTGGGAAACTTGTTTGTTAGATGAGAAATATGAAATGGCATACCATTTAAAACAAAATATTTTTAAAAAAATATTTTTTTATTTTATTTGAAATGTACGCTGAGTTTGTTGGAGAAGACCGTTGGGAAACTTGTTTGTTAGATGAGAAATATGAAATTCACTGTTGTGAGTCATTTGAAGTCAGAAACAAAAAGACAAAAAGAGTTTTAAGCGGATGGGAGCGAAATGACGGATATGCTATTATGAAGATGAGTGGAAAAAACTATTTTAAACATGTTGTCATTGCAACTCATTTTATACCGAACCCTAACAATTTACCTTTTGTAGACCATATAAACCATATAAGAAACGACAATAGACTTGAAAACTTGCGTTGGGTCACTTGTTCTGAAAACAATAAGAACATAGGCAAATTTGGAGATATTGTATTCGAATTTGTCGACGAACTAGAAGATGAAACAATTGAAATTACAGACTATGGTAAGCATACGTTTGAGTTTTACTACTATAGCGAAGAACAAGACTCTTTCTACTTTTATACCGGCGTAAACTATAGGAAATTACAAGTATATTTTACTAAGGCAGGCTATGCTTATGTAAACACTAGAGATACAGATGGAAAAAACGTTCAAATACTTCTTAACAAATTCAAGAAGCTATATGGCATACCATTTTAAAACAGTATATTTTTTTATTTTTATAAAAATGCCCCCATATAGAATGGATAGAAAATCTGCTAGAATAAAAGCAGAGTTAGAAAGATATGGTTGGGGAGTTTCAAAGAAGTTTAAATATAGGAAGGGAAGACCCATAAAAGTCTATGACAAACTGTCTGGTCTTCGCTACGAAATGGACTTAGAAACAGCACGCGCAAATTATCCAAACAGATTAGAGAGGTTAGAAGAAGAACGTCTTATGGACATGCCTTTCGATGTTAATGAACCTCAAGTTGAAGGACACGACGGCTTTGCCAGGTTCTACTGGAAACATGACGAACAATTGCATCCTTTGAGAAGGAAAAAAGGAAAAGGTGAAGACACACATGCTCCCATGGAAAGAACAAGATATGCATATGAAAAGTATCGTGAAGTTAGAAGTAAAATTACATCTGGTCGAACCTTTACAGTAAACTTTGACAAAGGAAAGAACAAAGAAGGCTTCATGGGTGTACTTGCTGCCATACAAGACGGAAATAAGAAAGGATACAATCTCAGACTAACCGTAAAAGATTTGGATGGTCATATTTACTATGCACATGGCAATGTCACAACAGCCGCACAACTTCTTGACGCTTTCAAGACTACAAAGAGAGAACAAATGTTTGACTCCGACTCAGATATTTTGAATGCAATTGAAGGAATTGCAAGCGTGAAGTTCGAATGGTTACAACCTAACCCTCAAGCAGTCAGACAACATGCTGGATACTTCCCCTTCAGAAATAAGTCTGACATTGACTTAACAAGGTATGGAATTTACAATTCAATTGAAAAAATTGTCAATGAACCTTGCATTCTTACATGTCTCAGGAACTCTGGTCTTGTTACAGATGAGAAGATGAAGTATCTTGAGTCATGTGTGAAAACAAGGTACATTCTCAGAAGTCAATTGACAAAGATTGCACCGTTGGCAAATGTCAATATCCGCGTCAACATACCTACAGCTAAAGGTTCTTCACATGACGACTATGTTGTTGACTTCAAATTGCCATGGTTGAAGATTGTACTTGTCCACAACCACTTCATGTTGAACGAAAGTCTTACAAACCCATTGTTCGGAAAAGGCAAGTGCAACATTGTCAGAGCTGTTAACATTCTTTTCGAGAAAGGCTTGTTGGAACCAATTCCAGATGACAAGCTGACAGAAACTTTTGTACCAAAAGACGAAACAAACTTTTCATTGTTAGCAAGACCAAAAGTTGTTCCAGACAAAGTTATAGCACAAAAGAAGTACACAGTTCCAAAAGGAGTTGGATTGTTCGGATACCAACCTGAACCAGAAGAACTTCCAATGAGGTTGCAAGAACTTCAAGATGCTATAAACAAACTTCCATTGAGACATCCAGTCGACGTCAAATTGTATTGGAGAGCATCAGAGTTAGGTCAGAAGGTTTTATATGAAACAGGTTGCTTTGACGATGTTTATGAGATAACAGGAGAAGTTTCTCAAAAGATAAGAGACTCACTTGAATTTCCACGAACTGGACCCATTGGTTGCGACAAGTTCGACTCATATGAAAAGATATACTATGTCGACCTTAACGCTGCGTACATGAGGTTTGTCCAATATATCCCGACTGGAATTCCAAACGAAGATGGTGAGTTCCCGGGAAAGAACTATACAGTTGGAAAAGTCATACAACAAATGTATGATATTAGGAAAGCTTCAAACCCCAAACTTGCAATGACACTCAAATTGCTTATGAATTCGACATGGGGATATTCCATTAAGAAACCTCAAAAGATGAAGAGTAAACACTATGAGAAGGTCGACAACTTTGTTGAAAGGTTTTCTCCTTTTGTTTTGAAATACGAGTTCACCGAAGGTCAAAATGGCTTAGTAACCACAGTAAAACCTATTGTCGAACATTGGTCCTACCCTCAGTTCGCAAAGGCAGTCCTCGACAACTACAACAAATTCTTCTCGGAAGTTAAATCCAAAGTGAAGGTATACTATGAGAACATCGATGCACTCATGACGAACGAAGAAGGATACAACAAACTCATTGAAATGGGAATGGTCGGTGAAAAGATGGGCTTTTTTAAGCTAGACAAGGTATTTTCCGAAGTTCATGTCCTCTCCAAACGTAAGTACTGGGGAATACTTGAAGACGGCACAGAAATAAAACATTGCATGAAGTAAAACATTGCATACCATTTTAAAACGTTTTTAAAACAGTATATTTTTACATATATAAAATGCTTCAGGTTGAAAAACAAAGAACAAAAGTAGCAGATACAAAACCGTTAGACTATATCTTTACAAACGCTGGTAGGACTATATCAGATGAAGAAATTTCATCCGGAGCTTACAGGTTTGACTATCCAATTCGTTGGCTTCAAAGTCCTTCAGATGCAAAGGCAATAGGATTTAGAAGAGTTTTGTTTTCAAATAGAACTAATGCATTCATGTTCGCAGTATATTTTCACGGTCAGTATAAAGGCTCTGATGGTCTAATAGAAAAATTTGATGAAATGAAAATCTTTACAATTCGTTCAGACGAAAGTCTTGAAAAAACTCTAAATGACTTTCAAACTCAAATGAACAAATACTACTGGGAATTTCAAGAAAAATACCACTCTTTACTAAATGGAACATACTATCTGAAGCTAGAATACGACAAGATGAACTCCACAGTTTCATTTCAAAAGATTGAAATTAACCCTCCAAGAGATACAGAGTTTTTATTTTGGGGAGTAGACAAACGTTCTTGGGCACAATTTCTTCGGTTACTAAACCAGAACGAACCATTACCACCAGATGGTCCATTTAAATTTATACTTCCACCAGCAGATTTGACAGTTTATAGAAACGTGTTTGACCCTCAAAATGTCATGTGTCATGCAAGTTTCAGTTCAAGCAACAACAGTTTTCTATGTATCGGTAAGGACTTTTATGACTTTGCTTCTAAATTCTACGAACCACCTAGTAACAGTTTCTCTGACTTTCAAGTTTGGTTCACAACAAATGGCGTGCAACATATTTTACCATTGTACTATGACTTTTATCTCGAATTGTCTTTCATATACAACTACGGAAAAGTGCTGAAAAAGTATTGAAAAATATATTTTAGGTGAAGAGGTGAGATCTCACCTGTTTTCTCACCTCTTTTCTCACCCTCTTGAATTTTGTATAAAAAGCAACCGCCGGAAAACAGCGGGTTGGTTTTTTTAAAAAAATATTTTTTATTTTTATTGTAAGAACTGAAATGACAGTCGAAGCAAAAACGTTCACGAACAAATCTAATGGCGAAACATTCACAAAAGGCACTTACAACGGTATTGAAGTCTTACGTAGAGACAAGGATGGTTATATAAATGCAACAAAGATATGTCAGCAGTTTAGGAAAGACTTTAGAAAGTTGTTGGAAAATAAGTCCTGGGAAGAGTATTTTAAGGCATTTTGTGAAGAATATACCACCCGCCGGAATTCCGGCGGGTGCTTTTTATACAATGTTAATGCAGGAATTCCCGATGAAATCAAACAGGTTAGAGGAACGTATGTAGACCCAAGACTTACAAACTATATAGCAATGTGGGCTTCTCCAAAATATTGCATAGCAGTTGGAAAAATTCTGGACTCCATAGACAAGAAAGTTCATGAGAAATTAGATGAAGAAGAACTTGAAGATACAGCAGAGAATGCTAAACCTTTGTTCGAAGAAGAAGTTAGAAAAACGTGTTTAAAACAAATAGAACATGAACATGAGATATGTTCTGGTTATAGAGATTCTCCATACGAACTAGACCAATGGGAACAAGAAGATTTAAAGAGAGAATTTAGAGAATATGAACTCGCTAAAGTTTCATTAGAAGCTGCAGAAGAGAGGTTAAAAGTTTGGGGTCTTTTTGTACAAAAATATTGTGAGTAAATGAACCATTTTTTCTATCATCGTAGAAAACACACAAAACTCTTGAATTTTGTATAAAAAAAGCAACCGCCGGAATTCCGGCGGGTGGTATATTCTTCACAAAATGCTTGTTTTGTTGAGACTTCATCGTCAATGTTTTGTATAAAAAGCACCCGCCGGAATCCCGCGGGTTGGTATATTCTTCACGAAATGCTTGTTTTGTTGAGACTTCATCGTCAATGTTTTGTATAAAAAGCACCCGCCGGAATTCCGGCGGGTGGTATATTCTTCACGAAATGCTTGTTTTGAGGTCGAGCCATTTTTGGCTCCACCGTATTCTTTCAACCAAAACTCTTGAATTCGGCAAAAATATATTTTAGGTGGAACCAGGTCCCTCGGTCCCTCGGTCCCTCGGTCAACTAACATCTTTTTGAAAATGGTGACAACATGACATTTTGACAACAACACAGGAAATAGACTTCATCGTATATGTTTTGTCATGAACTTTCTTGTCTATGTTTTGTCATGACTTCTTCATCGTATTCTTTCACCCGTTGAATTTTGTATAAAAAAGCAACCGCCGGAATCCCGCGGGTTGGTATATTCTTCACGAAATGCTTGTTTTGAGGTCGAGCCACTTTTGGCTCCACCTGTTTTTTCAACCAAAGCTCATTTTTTTCGGCAAAAATATATTTTAGGTGAAGTGGTGAGATCTCACCTCTTTTTTCACCTCTTTTCTCACCCGTTGAATTTTCATGAATTTTCCCGAAATAAAAAAAGTTAGTTTTTTTAAAAAAATATTTTTTATTTTTATTGTAAGAACATGTTAGCAACAACTTCACCAAACTCGTTAGTCATGAACCCAACTTCAATGTTAGTAGAGATGAAAAGCTTCATTCCTTCTTCATATACTTTCGAAACAGAAATCCAGAAGATAAAGCAAGAACTTCTCCAAGGAGATTTATACTGTAGTGCGAAAGATGAAACAAATGAAGAATATCTTTATGAAATGCAGGATATTATTGACCATCTACCTAAACTTCCTGAAATACAACAACAAAAGCTTACTATTCCAGAATTCGATGAAATAGAAGTCAAAGCAACTGACTCAGTAGAAACCAAGAAGTTCATACGTAAGGTAAACTATGAGTTTCTTGGATTTCATTGCAACCACAAAGTCATGGACAAAGATTGCGATATGTTATATAAGAACATCTCTGACATATACAAATCTGAAGAATTTAAGACCTACGACAACTTTGTTTCGTTAGTTGCAAAATGTGTATGGCAGATAAGAGATAAAGATAAAAGAGGTAAAGTATGGAACGAACAGATAAAACCAGCAACTTTTGAGTTAAAGAAAACCATTGACGCCTTAGTTGTTTTAGCAGGTCAAATTTCAATGTACAATGCTAAAATGAACCCACAATGTTCAAAATGTAAAGCAGCAATGAGGAAATATAACTACTCCGTCAAAGAGATAGAAAGAATGCGAAACGACTATGCAGATTTAAAGAAAGAAGCAGAGAAACCAGCAGAAGATAAAATGGACATGTTGACATTTCTAAACAAAAACTATCCAACAGCTGACGATTTCCTTCTATCTGATGTCAAGAAGAAATATAAAGAAACATTCGGCATTGTGAAAACTTTTGACATACTGACAGAAGAAATAGAAGCTACAAAACTGTTTAGGATTTCAAATATACATCGTACAATTCATGTAAAACGCTTGTGAAAAAGAGGTGAGAAAAGAGGTGAGAAAAGAGGTGAGATCTCACCTCTTCACCTAAAATATATTTTTGCTGAGTAAAATGACCAAATTTCATGATATAACTGTATTTTTTTGACGAAGAGAACTTTGACACTTCGTAAAAAAAATCCCTGAAATCATATCTTTTATACAAAATTCAAGAGGTGAGAAAAGAGGTGAAAAAAGAGGTGAGATCTCACCACTTCACCTAAAATATATTTTTGTCTGATTTACGCTCATTGACGAAGAAATTCATGACAAAACATTTACGATGAAGTATATTTCCTGTGTTGTTGTCAAAATGTCATGTTGTCACACTTTTTCAGAGAAGTTCATTTGACCGAGGGACCGAGGGACCGAGGGACCTGGTTCCACCTAAAATATATTTTTGCTGAGTAAAATGACCAAATTTCATGAATTTCCTCATATGTTTGCTACCCGAGGAAAACCGAGGGTAGAGATTCCATTCGAAAATCGTAAAAAAACTCTATGAAAATCGTGAAAAAATGCTACCCCGACTTTTACAGGGGTTGCCTAAAACTCATGAAAATCGTAAAAAAACTCTATGAAATCATATCTTTTATACAAGATAGAAAAAATAAAATTAACGCTAGTTTTTTTAAAATATTTTTTTTTATTTTGTATGTAAGAACAGGAAATGACAAGCACTGAGTTTGAAACAGTTAAAAAGATAGACAATGAGACCAAAATAGTTAGAATAGGTGATTTAAACGTAAGATACTCAAAGAAATACAACAAATATTCTTTGTCAGACATTATATCTCCATCTGGAAAGAAAGCACACGACTGGGTTAGAATTGCTTCTACTCAGAAAATTTTGACAAGAAATCCTGAGCTTATGATATCGGTAAGATTCTATGGAACTACAGCATATCTTATAGACAAAAGTCTTATACCACTAGTTTTGTTCTGGATTGACCCAGTTGTTGGATATAATTTCATAACATATGGTTCATTCGATACTGAACGTTGCAGTGAAGGCTTACTTTACATCGTTCAGAAACCGAAGGACTTCAATACAAAGAGATATAAGATAGGAAGAACATTTAATATAAGTAGTAGATATGACAGTACAGTCAATAGAGTTAAGGTTGTGTTTGTTAACGATATGAGAGCTGCTGAAACAGAACTACTTGAAGTTTTTGAGAAAAGGTATGGTGCTCCCACGAAAGGTAAAGAAACTTTCGAAGTAGATGAGATAGAGAAAGCTATAAAAGTATTTGACGAAGTTGCTGAAAAATACATGTAAAGCGTTTATTTTTGGTCTTTTATACAAGATAGAAAATAACGCTAATTTTATTTTATTTTATTTTTTTATTTTGTATGTAAGAACAGAAATGTCAACATCAGAGAACACAACAACTGCTATCGTTCATGAAGCCATAGATGAAGAATACGAGTACATACAGTTTAACAAACAACTCCGTCTCATTCGTTCGGTCAAAGATGACATGTACCAAATGCAAAGTATTTTGACAGAATGTTTTGCTCCAGATACTAAGAAACCACAAGACTGGTTTGAATTAAATAGCACTCATGAACTCCTCAGTGAGTTTGAACATGTAGAACTTAAAAAGATGTACCAAGACAGACAAAACTTACCATCATATCTAAAAGGTATATATGTTCATAAGTTCCTAGCTAGTTCAATAGCAATGTGGGCTTCACCTCGTTATGCAATCTACATACTTATGCTACTTGACGAACTTTGTACAAAGCAGAGAGAAGATATGATGAAAGAAGACAAAAACATACAGAAAAGAATACCACGTTCGGTACCAAAAGGAAAGGAAAAGAACTATAAGTATATGATTTACACTGAAGAGATGGAAAATGAAGAAGACAGAGATATGGTTATGTTGCATTTAGTCAGAAGAAACAACAAAAGCTTTTACGACCTTGCTAAGATTTACAAATCTGACAGAAATTGGTTCTATCGCGAAAACTTACCGATTTCAATGACACCGAATGAAGATGTTAAACAGATAGTTCAAGATACGTTACCTCAAACACACTATGATATGAAAGGTTGTACAATACTTACATTCAAAGAAGATTTACCGCTACTGAAGGAAAAGATAACAGAGTATTTCGATAACTTCAAAGAGGAAGAGTAAATGAACCATTTATTTTTCAAGCTTGACACCAAAGATGGCTCAGGTAGCTCTAGATGGTAAATTGTCTTGTCCGAGTCCTTCTGGCATTCCGAGTCCTTCCTTCCAACAGGAAAAAAATTTCCTTCCAACAGGAAAAGTTTTTCCTTCCAACAGGAAAAAATTTTCCTTCCAACAGGAAAAAATTTTCCTTCCAACTGGAAAAAATTTTCCTTCCGACAGGAAAAATTTTTCCTGTTGTCCGTCCGTAAACCATTCAAATTTTCGAAAATTGAGAACTTTTTGGCCGACCTTCAGAAAAAGTTTTTCCTTCCGACAGGAAAAGTTTTTCCTTCCGACAGGAAAAATTTTTCTTTCCGACAGGAAGAGTTCTTCCTTCCAACAGGAAAAGTTCTTCCTTCCGACAGGACACAAACGAATGTCCGACGTACCACCAACCGAGTCCATTCCAAAGCCAGAAGAACCGACAGCCCCAGCACCACAACAGACTAAGACTCAAACACTTACATTTTTACGCTTGACTTTTTACAATTTGAACTTTGTTTGCGTAGATGTGAATTCTGAAAGAAGTATGAGGGTCTTGTATGACTTTGTACTTCTCCCATAGTTCATGTCTGTCAAACTTACCTGCCATGGACTCTTTCATAAGTTCCATGAAATCGTCTTCGGACAATCCGGGGAAAAGTATGATATCAGTAAGTATTCTCTTTACATCCTTACTTAAACTCTTTGCTGTCTGTACACAAATGACAACAGAGATGTTAAAGTGTCTGAGCTTCTTAAGAATTCGACACATGTCTTGTTCTCTGTTCTTTAACAAAGGATGAGAAGCAAAGTCATCTAAGATAAGAAGACATCTGTGAGGGTAAGTCTTCCAATCGTAAGATTGCAATTTCTTCGAAATGTATTCTATCTCTTTCTGTTTGTTTCTGAAGTGTTTCTTCTCTAATATTCTCTGCATTTCCTCATTTGGGTCTTTAAACTTAGAATTTATATACTCATTTATAGCATTGTACTTCAAAACTCTTCTTTGGTACTTCTTTATCCAATCTAACAACTCAGAGTCTTTTATACATACTAACTTAGACTTTTTTATAATATCTTTGAACGAATTGACGGTTTGGTCAAATTGACCAGAAGTACTACAAATGACTACTAACTCATAGAATGGGTTCTTCTCATCTAGTTCTTGTTGTTGTGCAGCCATTTTAAGATAAGTGAAAGTCTTACCCGACCCAGGTGGTGCGATTAGACCTGTTATACCATTCTGAGCAAATAGGAACTTGTCATGTATGGGTTTTATCTGAGCATTTTCCAACTTCCTTTGTTCTTATTTAAAACATTCTCAAATTTTTTGTCAATGTTAGCAAACTTTTTTTCTAACACTATTTTAGAAAAATTAAAAATTTTTATCTTTTAGGAAATGTCTGCGATTTCGCTATCTATATTCGAGACAAGCTTTTCGACAGCAAACATCTGTCGACCATAAAATCTTACATAGTGTAAACAAGAAAGGTGAATTTGTTCTAAAGTTGTTTCTGGAATATGACAAGAACCATAAAACATTAAGCAGAGAAGTCTTAAAATTTGTCAATGACAGACTTTTGACAAGAGACGCCTCTTGGAGAGATGAAGTCCAACAAAACTTCTTAGAATGCAAAGAAGACACATGCGCTGTTCTTGAAATGAAATAGAAAACAGAATAGAAGCTATTAAATGACAAAGCACTTTTACAAAAATATGGTTCTGAGAAGTTTGACATAACTCCACCAGAAAAAGAAAGAGGAAAAAAGAAAAGAAAGTAGAAGAAGAGAAGAAAGAACCTGAACCAGTTCCAGAGAAGAAATTTGACATGTAAAAATAAAATTTATTTTTAGAACATTTCTGGGTCAATGTCAATGTTCTCTTCCTCTTTAGGAGCAAACAACCGGCTTAGACTCTAAAATCTTTTTACCCAATTTACCTTGAACTTCAACTATCTTAGACTCATAATATTCATAGTCGTCTGCTTTCTTGGTTCATAAGGTATAACAAGTTTGTATGCTTTGCCTTCTTTAAGGTTTGAGAACCTTCTGTCAAAACTTTCTTTGACTGCTAACAAACCTTCTATGTCTAAGTCTTCAAATTTCGCACCATTTTTAGTCACAATAGCAAACTTAACTGGTTCGATGTTCCAAACTTTGTCAAATGAAGACTTTTCAAAATGGTAGAAGTAAACATTCAAATATGTGAATGGTCTAGTTCTTCTTTAAGTCCTGACATGTACTTGTTTACTGAGATGAATTTCGTCATCTTTTCTATCGGATAAAAAAAATATTTTTTTTAAAATTTACTCAGAAAAATTTTTCTTTGTATATACACCATTCTGTACGTCTAAAAGACTTTTGACATTTGCCAAGAATGTTCGTTTAGACGCTGTCATATAACCATACTCTTGGCAATATTGTTTATACGAATCGTACAATGACCTTTCATCTAAACACTCAAAGTCGGTTTCATCTATGAACAGTTCATATACACTCTTGTTTGCTTCTAACAATGTTTGTCTCTCTTCGGTATGTGGAATTTGTCTTGGATTGAACTTTGAAATATCTAATGTCATGAAATATGAGAACAAGTGGTTGTAAAAGTCAGATGTCAAAGTTTCTGCTAAGTCGTCAAAATATTCTGTATCTTGCATATGAGCTTCTGACGTTCTGACAACTACATATCTTCTGTCAGAACTTTCTAACTTCATCGGAACGGCATTGTTTGAAACCATGACGAAGTTTGCAACATTTTCACAAACTCTTTGGTCTTTATATTTTCTTTCAACAACTCCAACTTTGTCTGTTATAAGACTCTTCAAAGCATCTGAGTTCAAAACTTTTGTTGTATCTATACTTTGAAGTTCGTTACATACTATAAGTTTCATATTCTCTATTGAAGAGTTAAATTTACCGCAGATGTTTTCTAAGTTTGTCATATTCGGGTTCGAATAGCCCTCTAACAGTTTGCATAAGATATCTGTAAAGAAAGTGTTCTTACCTGTTCTTGTTTTCCAATTATAATGAGAGCAGTTTCATTTTTAGCACTTGGATGTTGTAAGATGTTTGCAAACAACATAAGATATACTCATAGACTCTTTCGTTTCCATTGCATATAATTTCTTTGACATGGTCTAACCAAGCTTCTATAACATTTTCTTTCCATTCTACTTGTTCGTATTTATATCCAGTGAAGATAGAATAGAAGTTTGGAGAAGGTGTATAGAACTTTATACACGAACTGAAAAATCTTCTAACTTTGACAATAAGATATCCCAAGCATCTAACATCTTCATACCAACTTGTACGACTTTTATTTTCTTAAGTTTCTGTTTACATTCTTGTTCTGAAACTATTGTCGCTTTAGGTTTGTTAAAGACTACATCCCATTCTTTCATGACATAACATTCTGGGCAGAGTCAACATAAATGACTAAACGTTTCAAATTCTCGACTGCTTTGTTATAGTCTCTAAATGGACACATATTTCTGAACGCTTGGAAGTCATAAAAATCTGAAACATCTATTCTGTACATTTTTATAAAAATAAAAAAAAATATTTTTTTATTCTTGACTTTGTTGTTGCATTTGTTCCATTTGTTGCATTTGTTGTTCTTGAGCTATTTGTTGTTGAAGTTGTTCTTGTAGTACAATACTTTCACCAGTTGCATCTTCCAATTCGAAACTTTCTGCCGTCATTGACAAATACATAGGACATAAAAGTTTTACAGGAACAAAGTTTGCGTCAACTAAGGTTAAGTTTATGTTTGCTAAAGTGTTTGAGTTTACTAAAGCTGAAAATTCTGCATTCGAATGAACAATAGGCAAACCAGCAGAGAAAGTGTTGTTTATACGCATGAGTATCTTTTGGTCATAGTATTTCTGTCGACATTCGAATAGCACTTTGAACCTAAGTTTGAAACAATATATAAAATAGGTGTACTTAAAGTCAATGGAACAGACATTCCTTGTATGACACCTTTTCCTGTTATAGGAAACTGTTGGTAGTAAAAACCAGATATAAGTTTTGTATTATAGCTCATATCGTTTATACTAAACTCAGTCGGACATCCAAACATAATGAAACCTGCTCTAGTTGCAGCACATGTTACATCCGTCCTTAAAGTATTAAATAAGTCAACAAAACCTGTTGGTGGTATATCTGAGTAAGTATCTTCAAAGGAGTATTTTTTACCATTCACAACAATAAAATCTTCTGGTGTCAAAAGAGCAAAACAGGCTTTAGTCGTCATCGTGTTTAAGGTCAGTTTACAATATCGTCCTTGAGGACTTTGTAAGTTTGTTGTTATAGAATTATATGACTCAGGGTTTTTAGTCGTAATAGTATAAACCACTATGTCTTCTGCCATTTACATATATTTAAAAGTTTTTCTGAAAGTGGAGAAGAACTTCATCTAAACTTTCACATGGCGTTTCTTGAAGTTCTCTGTCTAAGAAGTTCAAATATTTTGTAAAGACATAGAACTTTCCTTTGTCTACACGAACAAACAAAACAGGGTCTTTCATATCGTTCAAAAGTGTGTAAAGTCCTTTACATGAAATAAAGTCTATATTGTTTTTCTTCAAACATCTTTCAAGAAGTTTTGACATTTTTACTTAGCAAACAAACTTTAATGAAATGTTGTGGTCGTCAAATATTTTTATGACGTCTGGGAAACTATATTTTAAGTTCAACGTTTCACCTCCTTTCATAACGTATATCTTGTCAATGACATTGTATGAAACACCACAGCAAGCAATGTCGGGTTCTATTTCTTTGATGTTTATATCGTCTGCCTCTGTCAAAAGTTTCAATAGTTCTTTCAAAATTTCATGAGGTGCAATGACATATGAGTTCACTTTTACAGGGTTGTGTTCGACCAAGTTTAACATTAGACCTAAAGCTTGACAAATCTTCTCCTGAGTTTTAAGTTTGTCTTTAAGTTGTTGGTAGTCGTTTCGAATATCTGCAACAGAACTTAAGTCTCTGCTAACTTCAGGTATGTTGGTTGTTCTTTTACAGGAACTATTGTTATACCATCTTCGTCTTCGTATGGTTTCCCCACTTCAACATCTCTGTCTTTGACATTGACAACAACACTTTGACTGTTTGTTTGAGTTGGTGAATTTAACTTCACATCTGCCACCGCCATTAAACCTTTTGAAACACTTACGCTTCTATTTTTCGGAAATGACATTTTACTTAGAATAAAAAGATGGACGTATTTGAGTATCTCTTCGAATTGAAGCAGAACAAAGTTTACACACACAAACAATACAAGTTCATTGACAGAGTAGTTCTTTACACAAACAATGGAAAATGTTATAGAATAGCAGTCTTTGCTGAACCAAAATATTTTCATAAAGCAAAGAAAGTTGGTATAACCGAGATGGTGAAAGTTCTTGACGTTGACAAAAATATAACTTCAAAACTGACCGATATTACTAAAGGAAAGTTTATAATACAATATTATGTCAAAACTGGCGTACTGTCAATATTTGACGGAGAGAAGTCAGTTCAAGAACAACTTACTGACCTGCTGCCAAAATCTGCTCGATGGAAGCTGTCGTTATACCAATCTGAGGAGCCCCAGCAGGTTTCATCGAACGAATCTTCAAAAGAGCATCTTCCGTGAAAAGTGCTATTGGTTTTGTAAACTTCTTGCTTTCAATTCATCTGGACCGTCTCTGTCACCAGTATATTGTATTTGAACTGTACCAACAGTTGAAATACCACCCATAAAGTCTTCTGAGTCAGCAAATGGAATGCCAAGCCAAAAGTTTGAACGGTCTCCATTTGTATATTGAGTTTTTGACCTCCTGTATGGGTCCATACTTTCACATATGGCATAATAGAACTTTGCATTTCAGGGTTAATGGTTGTTGTGAAGTTGTTGTTAAAGTTCATAGCATCTAATGTCAAGTTGTATGACCTCATATCCTCAACTGTAGAATATTCTTCTCTTGGATAATATTTGCCATCTATGTTTATATGATATTTAATACCAGGGTTGTAGAAACAAGAATAGTCATTTATAGTTCGTCTGAAAGAACAAACATAGTATCTGCATGTTTCATTGCAGTTGTTAAGGCAATATCTGTTCTTGCACCTGGGTCAGCACTTTGGTTTCCAACTTCACCTGCAAAGTCTTTGACAGATATTTGGTGTATAGGGAACATAAGTGGAACTGCAATATATTTGGCAGCTAAAGCATTTGAAATATCTGGGTCCAACATATAGACTGCAAGTCTGCTTTCTATTCTCTTGCATTCAAATTTTTCGCATGTGAACTTAACTGGGTCCCAAGCAGTTCCAGCAGCATTGAAATAATAGTTTACTTCAGTGTTGAAGTTTGAGAAACCAAAGTCTAAGTCAACTTTGTCTTTGCAAAATTCGGCAAATGACGTTTGATTTGCTCCCTTTACGTCTGTAAGAGTGAATGGGTCTTGTGTTGGTTCAATGACTAAGTTATTTTTGCTTGGAGTAAGTTCAATAGAAATTTTTCCTGCCCAGTTTGGCAAGTATCTTAAAAACCTGAAGATGAGGAAAGATGACAAAGGAACTCTAAGTTTCAATTTTACTTTGGTTACTGCTGCTGCAGTTTGTCCAGAAAGGTTAACATAAACTCCTGGAACGTTAGGGTCAAGTCTTCTTATTTTCTCAATGGTGGCGTACTGGTCTGTTTGTTCTCTAGCTTGTGGTTGTACTGAGTTTCTCAAAGCGAACCATTCATAGTTTGCCCATGTTACTGTTTGAACTAAGTCAGAGTTAGAATATATCTTATATCCCATGAAAACTTCTGGAGCATATTGGTATCCGACATAGAAAATTCCATTGCAACCTTTCTTGTCAGACAACTTGGCAGAAGGTTTTATTTCAATGTCTTGTTCCACGTATAAGAATGAGTTGTCAATAGAAATAATATGAAACCTGTCGCAAGCAATATCTACTGTTGTTGAAGAACCTTCACCAAACTCACCTACGTTTCCATAAGAAACAGCAGTTGTATATTCGTAAGTTCCAGGAACTATTTCTGACCTTCTAATGGCATTGTCGCATTCGTTATACCATTCGGAAACATTTCCATTCATAGCATCCAAAACTGTTGGCGTTATATTCTGAGCGGCGTACATTTCATATGGGTAAAAATATAGAATAGTTGTCAAGTTCTTCATCGTATATGTTTTGTAAAGACTTTCTCATGAACTTTCTTGTCTATGTTTTGTAAAGACTTTCTCATGAACTTTCTTGTCTATGTTTTGTAAAGACTTTCTCATGAACTTTCTTGTCTATGTTTTGTTGAGACTTCTTCATCTAATTTCTCATGAACTTTCTTGTCTATGTTTTTGTCAAGTTCTTCATCGTCAATGAGTGTAAATGACCCAAAATATATTTTAGGTGAAGAGGTGAGATCTCACCTGTTTTCTCACCTGTTTTTTCACCTCTTGAATTTTCATGAATTTCTTCGTCAATGTTTTGTTGAGACTTCTTCGTCAATGTTTTGTAAAGACTTTGTTGAGACTTCTTTGTAAAGACTTCTTTGTAAAGACTTTGTTGAGACTTCTTTGTAAAGACTTCTTTGTAAAGACTTTGTCATGAACTTTCTTGTCTATGTTTTGTCAAGACTTTGTCATCTAATTTCTCATGAACTTTCTTCGTCAATGTTTTGTTGAGACTTTCTCATGACTTCTTTGTTGAGACTTCTTCATCTAATTTCTCATGAACTTCTTCATCTAATTTCTCATGAACTTTCTTGTCTATGTTTTGTCAAAACTTTCTTGTCTATGTTTTGTCAAGTTCTTCATCGTAAAGACTTTCTCATGAACTTTCTTGTCTATGTTTTGTCAAGTTCTTCATCGTAAAGACTTTCTCATGAACTTTCTTGTCTATGTTTTGTCAAAACTTTCTTGTCTATGTTTTGTCAAGTTCTTCATCGTAAAGACTTTCTCATGAACTTTCTTGTCTATGTTTTGTCAAAACTTTCTTGTCTATGTTTTGTCAAGTTCTTCATCGTAAAGACTTTCTCATGAACTTTCTTGTCTATGTTTTGTCAAGTTCTTCATCGTAAAGACTTTCTCATGAACTTTCTTGTCTATGTTTTGTTGAGACTTCTTCGTCAATGTTTTGTAAAGACTTTGTTGAGACTTCTTTGTAAAGACTTCTTTGTAAAGACTTTGTTGAGACTTCTTTGTAAAGACTTCTTTGTAAAGACTTTGTCATGAACTTTCTTGTCTATGTTTTGTCAAGACTTTGTCATCTAATTTCTCATGAACTTTCTTCGTCAATGTTTTGTTGAGACTTTCTCATGACTTCTTTGTTGAGACTTCTTCATCTAATTTCTCATGAACTTCTTCATCTAATTTCTCATGAACTTTCTTGTCTATGTTTTGTCAAAACTTTCTTGTCTATGTTTTGTCAAGTTCTTCATCGTAAAGACTTTCTCATGAACTTTCTTGTCTATGTTTTGTCAAGTTCTTCATCGTAAAGACTTTCTCATGAACTTTCTTGTCTATGTTTTGTCAAAACTTTCTTGTCTATGTTTTGTCAAGTTCTTCATCGTAAAGACTTTCTCATGAACTTTCTTGTCTATGTTTTGTCAAAACTTTCTTGTCTATGTTTTGTCAAGTTCTTCATCGTAAAGACTTTCTCATGAACTTTCTTGTCTATGTTTTGTCAAGTTCTTCATCGTAAAGACTTTCTCATGAACTTTCTTGTCTATGTTTTGTCAAAACTTTCTTGTCTATGTTTTGTCAAGTTCTTCATCGTAAAGACTTCTCATGAACTTTCTTGTCTATGTTTTGTCAAAACTTTCTTGTCTATGTTTTGTCAAGTTCTTCATCGTAAAGACTTTCTCATGAACTTTCTTGTCTATGTTTTGTCAAGAAAGTTAGTAGTATATATGGGGTGAAAAAACAGGTGAGAAAACAGGTGAGATCTCACCTCTTCACCTAAAATATATTTTTGGGTCATTTACACTCATTGACGATGAAATCATGTCAAGTTCTTCTTCGTCAATGTTTTGTTGAGACTTCTTCACTACTTTCACTTTGTTCTACTCTTCTCTTCTTCTTTGGTGTCGCTTTTGGTAACTTGCCCTCTGCTTCAAGTTGTTGTTGCTGAACTATTTCTTCCATGTCTGGTTGTATCTGAACTTCTTCCTGTGGAGTTTCTTGTACCTCATCTGATGGCACATATGTTCCGAGACCGTTTTTAACAAGTTCCCTATCTAAGTCATCCGGACTCATAAACCTTTCTTCTTTCGTTCCGTCTCTATATTCTGCACTTTTCATTACCTTTTGCATAGCCGCGTCGTTATTTTTACTTTCTTGTGCTAAGTTTTCATACTGTACGGTTTGGTTTTGCAACTGTAAAAGTTTTTCTGCCTTTACATTTGCTTCAACTTCCTTTTTATACTCATCGCTATCCATATATGTCTTCAGGGCTTTTTGTTTTATCTCTTCATCTTTCAGTATTTTATATTGAGTAGTATGGTTTTTCAAATTTATGACATCTTGTTCCATTTTTGCTACTTCTGCTGCTTTTTCTGACACTTTTTTCGCATATTCCTCTGTACTTAGTTCTTTCAGTTGTTCTTCTTTCTTCTTTTTCTCTACGTTTAACTCATTGAGTTTCTTTGTGTGTCTGTCATATTCTAGTTTCTTTTCGTTTTCACCTATTTGCTTCTGTATGTCTATGTTTGACTTTTTGACATCTGCTATTTGATTTTTGAGTGAACTCAAATTCATTTGACTTTGAGGGTTATAGGCTGTTCCGTCTGCAGCTCCACCATAGCCTGCCATTTTCGCTAAAAGTGCCGCTCTTAAACCTCCACTCTGTGCACCAAAAACTCGGTTTAAAAGCATAGGATTGCTTGACATTTGTTGCAACATAGTGGGGTCATTCATCATTTGTTGTTGCAACTGTTGTTGTGGTGTTAGTCTTACTATTGGATGTTTCAATGCTCTCTTCCTCTTACGTATATTCTTACGTAGCTTACGTGGCATTTTAAGTGAAGTTAAAAAGCGGTTTTATACTAAACATCTTTGGGGCTAGAGGGCACGAAGTGCCTGGAGGCCCCACTACCTTTTTTTTTTATATTCATAAAGATTTTCCAAAAATATGATACCGCAAAATTAAAAAAGTGACGTCTTGAGTGGAGTCAAAGGTCGAAATTGCTAGCTAAATGTTTTTTTAGCGAAATTGCGTATTGTACGTTTTTTTCGCAAAACGAAACCCTTAATAAAAGTGATTGAGGTCATAGCAAAACGGCTGTTTCAGTCATTAATTCTTAAAAATAAAAAGGGTAAAAACTAAATACAATGGGTAAAATTCAATAGTGTCTGTGCTATCGTTCAATTTGAAGGTGTCTTTTGAAACCGCAAGACACATTGAATTTTTGAATAGTGTATTATGGTTTGACAGACACCAATGAAAAAAATAAAATGATATTTATTTTAAATATATAAGATCCTTATATAAAATATAAATATTTTATCGTTTTATTTTCTTGTTTTAGAAATGTTTTTTATTGAAAAATCAATAAAACTAACTCCAAAATAAAATTTTTGATTTAAAGACACTATGATGACACCAGGCAAATCTTCCAAGACACCTATCGTCGGGAATCTAACAACCCTAAATCATAAATAAACATACTCTTTCTATCTAATATTTCTCTATTCCTTAATTTTCTTATGAAATTTGTTATTTTTTATTTCATTTTTAAAATTTTCAATTTTTTTGGATAATTTTATTCAATTTTATGATAATTTATTCTATTCTCATTATATAATAATATTAAAAAAAAAAGGGAGTGGGGCTTCCAGGCACTTCGTGCCCTCTAGCCCCAGTCACTTTTCTGTCACTTTTCAGGTAAAAACATTTTTATTATTGTATATAAAATGAATTTTACAAAACCACCGTTACCCTTCTTTGGAAATAAGAGTAGATGTAAAGATATTCTATTGAGAGAACTTAAGAAACTACCGAATGGTCTAACATTTGTAGATTTGTTCGGTGGAAGTTTCTATATATCTCATTTGTGCCATACCGTATTCCCAAACTCAAAGATTATATGCAATGACTTCGACAACTATATGAACCGTCTCAAACATATACCAGACACAAACAAAATATTGAAAGAGTTAAAAGAAAAGATACCTATAGGTAAGATGGAACGTATACCATTAGATAAGAAAAATACTGTCAGAGAGGTTTTGAAAAAAGCAGAGTATATAGACTGGGATAGTATATCTTCTAGACTATTGTATAGTGGTTCTATAAGAGTTCATGACATTGAAACACTTATGTCAAACGTTTTATATCTTAACTATACAAAGGTTTTCAAAGAGAACATAGAAAAATATACTGAGGGTATAGAGTTTGTGAGATGTCATTGGACAGAGTTGTATGAAAAATTAAAACAAGGAAAATGTTTTCTTTATAGTAGACCGCCGTTCTATAACACATGCGATTTTCAATACCAAGTAGACTGGACTTTGAGAGACTCTTTAGAAACTTTAGACGTTTTACATAACCATCCATGCTTTTACTTTACATCCGATAAAAGTGGTTTGGAAAGTTATGAGATGGTTAGAGGATATACATGACTATGAGTTTAGATACGATAAGATAGAATATGAGAGAGGTCCTATAAACCGGAAAAAGTGTCATAACAAAGAAATTTTATTGGTAAGTAAATGTGGTTTGAAATAGGACTACTTGTTTTAGGTTTTTTCCATTGTGTCATTTACTTATTTGACGTGGCAGAAAGATATAGAGAATATGAAGATGAACCAATGCCAGCAAATGTTCAGTATATGTACTCGTAAGAGATATTTTTATCTAATATTAAATGGACGCACAGAACTTAGCGAATGCACAGCAACCTGGACAACCAAACCCAGAGAATATTCCAAATGAAGTTAGAATACAAACTGCAATGGCAAACTATGGTCAAGTGCCAACAGATGTACAAATGCAAACTGCCATGTCAAATGACGCTGCGTTAGGTTTGCCACCATGGTATGCAAATATGAGATGGAAAGAGTTTTATACAAACCCTGAAGTGGGATATAAACAACTCTATGCAGATGACGCGAACACAGGAGTTGACCCAGAGTATGTTTTCTACCAGAGGAGAAATAGAATGTATGAGCTCCAGTTAAAGAATGCAATGGAACTCAGAAGGAAACGTAAGAGACTAGGCGGACATTAGATTTTTACATATAGTAAAATGGGTTTCTTTGGAAGAATAGGAAACTTTTTCGAAATGTTGGAAGAGGTATATGGAATGGAATAAAATCTGTCGGAAGAGGAATTTGGAACGGTGTCAAAAATATTGGTAAAAGAGTAGGTCAGTTCGTTGGTATTATACCTAAAGACCCTGAACCAGAAGAACAAGCTCCTGTTATACAACAGCCTGAACCTGCACCACAGTCTAGTTGGCAACCAAATCCAACACCTCAACCGTATTAAAATTATATTTTTACCGTTCGATAGTAGTTGTATATGAAACTAAGTTCTAAGTAAAACGCATGGTATAATGGAATTATTCTCTTTCTTCCATCTGTTGTAAACCATACTTGAAAGTCTGAAATACTTCCACTTGGTGGTTCATATAGCTTTGTAGGTTTTTCGTAAAAGTCATTTGCCAAGCATAAAAAAGAGTTTTGTGCACCAGAAAATGAAGCATGAACTATAATAGCATCTGAGTCGAAAACATTTTCATATGTTCCATTAGGGTTTTCGACTTCATAAAAGTTCGGGTGTACTGGATATTCTGCAGGCTGATTTAACATCCTCAAAAATCTATACCATGCCAAGTTGTTATATTTTGTAGAAATATAAACGTCTTCTCCAAGGTCTTCTATTCTATTGATTTTAACAGTTGCATTTTTCCTGTCATATAAAATATCGAGATGGTACTCTCCTTCGTCAATGTTAAACTGGTTTGCATATTCGAGATAGATATCGTTTATTTTTTCTTGAAAAGCTTGAAGAGTTGTTTCTAAGTTTACAAGCAAACTAACTTGTAAAAGTTTTCCCTGTTCAAATTTCTCATACGTACGTTTCTCTTTGTTATAGTATCGAACTTCAAAACCGACCGTAAATGGGAAACCATGTATGGCTTCTGAAATGAACTTCATTCTACGAAAGCCAATAGCTTTTGTGACGGATGGGTCTCTTAACCATCTAAGTGGGTAGTCAAAACGATAGCCTTCATGCTTTACGGTCTCTGTCTCAAACTTTTGACCGACGTTAGTAAAAAGTTCATCTAATGGTTTAGTTGTAGCAACTCTTGAATTTTCTTTTTCTATTGAAAGCATATTTTATCTAGAATAAAAATGTCGAAAGAAACAGCGTCTATGAGAGAAATACAACACAACCGACAACTCATTATACAAGCTCTAAATAAGAACACAACAAACTTTTCAAACTATTCTAAGATATCTGAGTCATTGAAAGAAGGAAACTTAAAACTGACATTAAACCCAATGACAGACGAGTTTCTGTTTCAAGACAACAAGAACCATACTGTTTGTATAAATCCAACAAAAAGAACTTTAAACGAGAAACCTATAGATGAACTTCTTTTGAAGGCAGATATTGACAACAAAGCTGACAAAGAGTATGTTGACCATGAGTTAGCATATGTGGCTAGTGCGTTAGTGAAGAAGGCAGATAAGGAATATGTGGATGAAAAAGACAATGAAATTATAGAAAGGGTTGAATGGTACCATGAACGGACATCAAAGACTTTTAAATTTAAAGCTGATACAGGGTGGGTTTCAGGATGTTTAGACCTTAAAGCTGACAAGAACCATACACATACCATTGCAAATATTACAAACTTACAAGAAACCTTAAACAGGAAAAGTGACGTTGGACATACACATACCATTGCAAATATTACAAACTTACAAGAAACCTTAAACAGGAAAAGTGACGTTGGACATACACATAACTTCTTCTCAACTGTTGGTATAGAAAGTATTTTAGGAACGATTGAAGAAACTGGTGGGGGTGGATTATATTTTAAACCTCCTAACTTTCCAGAAGGTTTAACATCGGATAAAGACATTAGATGTAGAAATGTCTATGTCATGGAGGATGAAAACAAAGTTAAATTCACTGCTCAAGATTTATATGATAAAAAAGCTGACAAAACAGAGCTTCAAACGTTAAAGACAGAAATACTTCAAACACTATATCCTATAGGTTCTATTTACACGTCAATGAACTCTACCAGACCAGAAGTAGTACTTGGTTTTGGAACTTGGACTCAAATAGTCGACAGGTTTTTGTATTGTGCAAACTCTTCAAAGGAAACAGGTGGAAGTAAAACGATTTCAGGTGAAAACTTACCTGCACACAGTCACTACATAGATTTAAGTACATCTCAAGCAGGTTGGCATAAGCATAGATATTGGGATTGGTCAGCAATGACAAAAGGTAAAGGATATGATGTTAAAGACACGTTAAGTTTGCTATAATTGTTACTGGAGTAACACTGAGGGAGAGGAAACCATATACATCGCGTTTCAGGGTATACGCAAACAACGGGACAAAGTAAAGACTACATGCCACCTTACATGACAGTTTACGCATGGTATAGAAATGCTTAGTCGTCATTTTCAACTTCTTTAGCATATTCGTCAGGAGTTGTCTTATATTTGTTAGGAACTGTCTTTGAAAGTATACCACCTTGAACCTTAACAAGTTTGAAACGAGGTCTGACAATAGTAGTTTTATCTTCTGCTTGCAGTGTGTACATTTTGCCATGTTTGCCTAAAACTTCATAATATTCTCTTGTATACTTTCTTCTATTTTTACGAACACGAATGTGAGTACCTGTCGGTTCCCATTGTTGTCATAGTCAATAGTATTTTCATATGGGTCGCGTTTAGGTATTTCTATTTTTACTTTGTCACCTTTCTGAAGTTTGAAGCCTGGCATTCTTTCTTGTTTGTCTCTTTTGACTAAACTATTAAATATATAGTCTTTCTCTAAGTCAGGGTTGTTTTTCATTTCTTCGGGGGAGTGGTTTCCCAAACCTTTTTGTTTACGGCTATTGTAAATATTTAAAACTTGTCTCATCTTTGCCATGGAGAAGTGTCTATACTTGTCGTCATATGACATTTCATTTGCTTCACCACCTTGTGGTTGGTTTAAGTCTCTTAAGATTTTTATACAACTGTCAATGACACCAAGAGCAGAATGGTTTTGGTCGACAATGAAATATTGGTTTACATTTTTTGAACGCAGATAGTTTTTAATATCGTCTGATTTGAAAGAACTTTCATAGTCAGATGTCAGTTTTGTTGGATGGTATTTGTCAACGAATATTGTCAAAGCAGTTTTCACATCTAAAATATTTTTGGACTGTAATGGTATGGCTTCACAGTATCTTGTGTTTTGACCAACAAATATTAGCCAGTATGGTGGTCCATCTTCTCTATACCTCGGAATGTTTTCCAAGATATCCATAAACCAAGCATTTGGTGTTGAACTAAAGATTTTTACCATGAGTGCTTTCTTTGTCGCTTTAGAAACATACGGGTCCTTGTTTGAATTCGTCATTTTTAACCCATAAGAAATGGGTTTATTTGGCGCATTAGCAGGAGTCGCATCTAGATTTTTGCCCGCAGTGGGAACACTAGCCAGAGGTGCATTTGGAATTGGAAGGAAGATTTTGAGTACATTAGGTATACTGAAAGAGAAAGCACAACCTATTATACAAACTGTACAGAAAGGTTGGGAGGTAGCACGAGATGCAGCAAATCTTATTCCAAATCCTGAAACAAGAGGAAAAGTTCAAGGATGGATGGACAATGTAGGAAGACAAGCAGGAAACTACTATAACAAAGCAAATGACTACTATAACCAAGCAGGGCACTATATGGACCAAGGTGAAAGATTCTTTAACAGAGGATATAACCATGCACAACAGTGGGTAAACAACAACCAACCTCAACCACCTCAAACGTGGGGAATGTAAATTTTTTTACTGAGATGAAATGAACAATACAGCATTGAGACAAATGGGCTCAAGATGGTTTGTCGGCTTCCAGCAGTTACACACCACGTGTTTGTCAAGTTCTTCCTATACCTCAGGAAGTTTTAGACCGACTTAAAAAACCTCAACAACCAGTTGAAAACAAACCAAACTAAAATTTTTTACTGAGATGAAATGACCGAAGAAGTTGAAACGGTAGATTTGACACCACAAACAAAAAGTTCAGAACCATTGTCAAAACCTGTCAAAGAACTTACAGATGAAGAGAAAAATTCAATAATAGAAAGTGTGAGGTCTGGAAATACAAACCCTAACTACAAAGTCACTTTTCATAAAAATGGAACGGCTAGTATCTCAAAAAAGAAACAGACTCTCACAAATAAAATATTGAAGTCTGAAGGAACTAAAGAGACAACAGATGGAAAAGTTTACTTCACTGACCAACAGTTCATTATAGAACATCTCATTGACTTAGAGTCGAAATATTCTAAACTTTACAACAAACACAAAAAGTTGAAAGGAAAACAGAAACAAATGGCATATGACATTTATGAAGATGTTGACGACACAACTGTTCCAGCAAGTGAGGTAAAGTCAGATGAACCGAAAAGTGACGAAAAACCAATAGAAGAAGGGAAGCCAAAAACTGAAGAAAAACCAAAACCAAAGTTTAGTTTGGAGACTAAACCAAGTCAACCTTCATTAGCTGGTATGGGTTGGCGTCAAAGACTTATGATAGCCGGTGGTTATGTAAAGTAAAGAAAAAACAGTATATTTTTTTATTTTTATAAAAATGCCCCCATATAGAATGGACAGAAGGTCTGCTAGAATAAAAGCAGAGTTAGAAAGATATGGTTGGAGAGTTTCAAAGAAGTTTAAATATAGGAAGGGAAGACCCATAAAAGTCTATGACAAACTGGCTGGTCTGACCTACGAAATGGAATTGGAAACAGCACGCGCAAATTATCCAAACAGATTAGAGAGGTTAGAAGAAGAGCGTCTTATGGATATACCTTTCGATGTTAATGAACCGCAAGTTGAAGGACACGACGGCTTTGCCAGATTCTACTGGAAACATGACGAACAATTGTATCCTTTGAGAAGGAAAAAAGGGAAGGGTGAAGACACACATGCTCCCATGGAAAGAACAAGATATGCATATGAGAAGTATCGTGAAGTTAGAAGTAAAATTACTTCTGGTCGAACCTTTACAGTAAATTTTGAAGAAGGAAAGAACAAAGAAGGCTTCATGGGTGTACTTGCTGCAATTCAAGACGGAAATAAGAAAGGATACAATCTCAGACTAACCGTAACAGATTTGGATGGTCATATTTACTATGCACATGGCAATGTCACAACAGCCGCACAACTTCTTGACGCTTTCAAGACTACAAAGAGAGAACAAATGTTTGACTCCGACTCAGATATTTTGAATGCAATTGAAGGAATTGCAAGCGTGAAGTTCGAATGGTACCAACCTAACCCTCAAGCAGTCAGACAACATGCTGGTTATTTCCCGTTCAGAAATAAGTCTGACATTAACCTGACAAGGTATGGAATTTACAATTCAATTGAAACAATTGTCAATGAACCTTGTATTCTCACATGTCTCAGGAACTCTGGTCTTGTTACAGATGAGAAGATGAAGTATCTTGAGTCATGTGTGAAAACAAGGTATATTCTCAGAAGTCAATTGTCAAAAGTTGCACCGTTGGCAAATGTGAATATCCGCGTCAACATACCGACTGAGAAAGGTTCTTCACATGACGACTATGTTGTTGACTTCAAATTGCCATGGTTGAAGATTGTACTTGTCCACAACCACTTCATGTTGAACGAAAGTCTTACAAACCCATTGTTCGGAAAAGGCAAGTGCAACATTGTCAGAGCTGTTAACATTCTTTTCGAGAAAGGCTTGTTGGAACCAATTCCAGATGACAAGCTGACAGAAACTTTTGTACCAAAAGACGAAACAAACTTTTCATTGTTGGTAAGACCAAAAGTTGTTCCAGACAAAGTTCTAGCACAAAAGAAGTACACAGTTCCAAAAGGAGTTGGATTGTTCGGATACCAACCTGAACCAGAAGAACTTCCAATGAGGTTGCAAGAACTTCAAGATGCTATAAACAAACTTCCATTGAGACATCCAGTCGACGTCAAATTGTATTGGAGAGCATCAGAGTTAGGTCAGAAGGTTTTATATGAAACAGGTTGCTTCGACGATGTTTATGAGATAACAGGCGAAGTTTCTCAGAAGATAAGAGACTCACTTGAATTTCCACGAACTGGACCCATTGGATGCGACAAGTTCGACTCATATGAAAAAATATACTATGTCGACCTTAACGCTGCGTACATGAGGTTTGTCCAATATATCCCGACTGGAATTCCAAACGAAGATGGTGAGTTCCCGGGAAAGAACTATACAGTTGGAAAAGTCATACAACAAATGTATGATATTAGGAAAGCTTCAAACCCCAAACTTGCAATGACACTCAAATTGCTTATGAATTCGACATGGGGATATTCCATTAAAAAACCTCAAAAGATGAAGAGTAAACACTATGAGAAGGTCGACAACTTTGTTGAAAGGTTTTCTCCTTTTGTTTTGAAGTACGAATTCACCGAAGGTCAAAATGGCTTAGTAACCACATTAAAACCTATTGTCGAACATTGGTCATACCATCAGTTCGCAAAGGCAGTCCTTGACAACTACAACAAATTCTTCTCGGAAGTTAAATCCAAAGTGAAGGTATACTACGAGAACATCGATGCACTCATGACGAACGAAGAAGGATACAACAAACTCATTGAAATGGGAATGGTCGGTGAAAAGATGGGCTTTTTAAGCTAGACAAGGTATTTTCCGAAGTTCATGTAATATCGAAAAGGAAGTACTGGGATACTTGAAGACGGCACAGAAATAAAACATTGCATGAAATAAAACATTGCATAATTTTAAAAACGTTTTTAAAACAGTATATTTTTACATATATAAAATGCTTCAGGTTGAAAAACAAAGAACAAAAGTAGCAGATACAAAACCGTTAGACTATATCTTTACAAACGCTGGTAGGAATATTTCAGATGAAGAAATTTCATCCCGACTTACAGGTTTGACTATCCAATTCGTTGGCTTCAAAGTCCTTCAGATGCAAAGGCAATAGGATTTAGAAGAGTTTTGTTTTCAAATAGAACTAATGCATTCATGTTCGCAGTATATTTTCATGGCAGTATAAAGGTTCTGATGGTCTAATAGAAAAATTTGACGAAATGAAAATCTTTACAATTCGTTCAGACGAAAGTCTTGAAAAAACTCTAAATGACTTTCAAACTCAAATGAACAAATACTACTGGGAATTTCAAGAAAAATACGACTCTTTACTAAATGGAACATACTATCTGAAGCTAGAATACGACAAGATGAACTCCACAGTTTCATTTCAAAAGATTGAAATTAACCCTCCAAGAGATACAGAGTTTTTATATTGGGGAGTAGACAACGTTCTTGGCGCAATTTCTTCGGTTACTAAACCAGAACGAACCATTACCACCAGATGGTCCATTTAAATTTATACTTCCACCAGCAGATTTGACAGTTTATAGAAACGTGTTTGACCCTCAAAATGTCATGTGTCATGCAAGTTTCAGTTCAAGCAACAACAGTTTTCTATGTATCGGTAAGGACTTCTATGACTTTGCTTCTAAATTCTACGAACCACCTAGTAACAGTTTCTCTGACTTTCAAGTTTGGTTCACAACAAACGGTGTGCAGCATATAATACCACTGTACTATGACTTTTATCTCGAATTGTCTTTCATATACAACTACGGAAAAGTGCTGAAAAAGTATTGAAAAATATATTTTAGGTGAAGAGGTGAGATCTCACCTGTTTTCTCACCTGTTTTTTCACCCTCTTGAATTTTCATGAATTTCCTTAAGATAGAAAAAAAGTGAGTTAAAATGAGATTTTTATCGTTGTGGTCCGACGGTTAAGCCACAAACGAATGTCCGACGGTTAAGCCACAAACGAATGTCCGACGTACCACCAAAAAATATTTTTTATTTTTATTGTAAGAACAGTATGACAGTCGAAGCAAAAACGTTCACGAACAAATCTAATGGCGAAACATTCACAAAAGGCACTTACAACGGTATTGAAGTCTTACGTAGAGACAAGGATGGTTATATAAATGTAACAAAGATGTGTCAGCAGTTTAGGAAAGACTTTAGAAAGTTGTTGGAAAATAAGTCCTGGGAAGAGTATTATAAGGCATTTTGTGAAGAATATACCAATCGCCGGAATTCCGGCGATTGCTTTTTATACAAAATGCGTGCAGGAATTCCGGATGAAATCAAACAGGTTAGAGGAACGTATGTAGACCCAAGACTTCTAAACTATATAGCAATGTGGGCTTCTCCAAAATATTGTATAACAGTTGGAAAAATTATGGACTCCATAGACAAGAAAGTTCATGAGAAATTAGATGAAGAAGAACTTGAAGATACAGTAGAGAATGCAAAACCTTTGTTCGAAGAAGAAGTTAGAAAAAAGTGCGAAAAACAAATAGAACATGAACGTGAGATATGTTCTGGTTATAGAGATTCTCCATACGAACTAGACCAATGGGAACAAGAAGATTTAAAGAGAGAATTTAGAGAATATGAACTCGCTAAAATTTCATTAGAAGCTGCAGAAAAGAAGTTAAAAGTTTGGGGTCGTTTTGTACAAAAATATTGTGAGTAAATGAACCATTTCTTTTTATTGAATTCGGCAAAAATATATTTTAGGTGGAACCAGGTCCCTCGGTCATTTTAACTTCTCTGAAAAAGTGTGACAACATGACATTTTGACAACAACACAGGAGATAGATTTCTTCGTCAATGTTTTGTATAAAAAGCACCCCGCGGAATTCCGGCGGGTGGTATATTCTTCACGAAATGCTTGTTTTGTTGAGATTTCTTCGTCAATGTTTTGTATAAAAAGCAATAGCCGGAATTCCGGCGATTGGTATATTCTTCACGAAATGCTTGTTTTGTTGAGATTTCTTCGTCAATGTTTTGTATAAAAAGCAATAGCCGGAATTCCGGCGATTGGTATATTCTTCACGAAATGCTTGTTTTGAGGTCGAGCCAAAAATGGCTCCACCGTAGAAAACACACAAAACTCATTTTACTCAGCAAAAATATATTTTAGGTGAAGTGGTGAGATCTCACCTCTTTTTTCACCTCTTTTCTCACCCGTTGAATTTTCATGAATTTTCCCGAAATAAAA
Source organism: Trichomonas vaginalis G3 (assembly GCF_026262505.1). Taxonomy (NCBI): domain Eukaryota; phylum Parabasalia; order Trichomonadida; family Trichomonadidae; genus Trichomonas; species Trichomonas vaginalis. Next base: position 12,953,684 of record NC_067208.1, on the reverse strand, counting down.
TAAAAAGTTAGTTTTTTTAAAAAAAAATATTTTTTATTTTTATTGTAAGAACATGTTAGCAACAACTTCACCAAACTCGTTAGTCATGAACCCAACTTCAATGTTAGTAGAGATGAAAAGCTTCATTCCTTCTTCATATACTTTCGAAACAGAAATCCAGAAGATAAAGCAAGAACTTCTCCAAGGAGATTTAGACTGTAGTGCGAAAGATGAAACAAATGAAGAATATCTTTATGAAATGCAGGATATTATTGACCATCTACCTAAACTTCCTGAAATACAACAACAAAAGCTCACTATTCCTGAATTCGATGAAATAGAAGTCAAAGCAACTGACTCAGTAGAAACCAAGAAGTTCATACGTAAGGTAAACTATGAGTTTCTTGGATTTCATTGCAACCACAAAGTCATGGACAAAGACTGCGATATGGTATATAAGAACATCTCTGACATATACAAATCTGAAGAATTTAAGACCTACGACAACTTTGTTTCGTTAGTTGCAAAATGTGTATGGCAGATAAGAGATAAAGATAAAAGAGGTAAGGTATGGAACGAACAGATAAAACCAGCAACTTTTGAGTTAAAGAAAACCATTGACGCCTTAGTTGTACTTGCAGGTCAAATTTCAATGTACAATGCTAAAATGAACCCACAATGTTCAAAATGTAAAGCAGCAATGAGGAAATATAACTACTCCGTCAAAGAGATAGAAAGAATGCGAAACGACTATGCTGATTTAAAGGAAGAAGCAGAGAAACCAGCAGAAGATAAAATGGACATGTTGACATTTCTGAACAAAAACTATCCAACAGCTGACGATTTCCTTCTTTCAGATGTCAAGAAGAAATATAAAGAAACATTCGGCATTGTTAAAACATTCGATATCCTCAGCGAAGAAATCGAAGCTACAAAACTGTTTAGGATTTCAAATATACATCGTACAATTCATGTAAAACGCTTGTGAAAAAGAGGTGAGAAAAGAGGTGAGAAAACAGGTGAGATCTCACCTCTTCACCTAAAATATATTTTTGCCGAGTAAAATGACCAAATTTCATTATATAACTGTTATGAGTGACGAAGAGAACTTTGACACTTCGTAAAAAAATCCCTGAAATCATATCTTTTATACAAAATTCAAGAGGTGAGAAAAGAGGTGAGAAAACAGGTGAGATCTCACCACTTCACCTAAAATATATTTTTGCCTGATTTACACTCATTGACGATGAAATTCATGACAAAACATATACGATGAAATCTATTTCCTGTGTTGTTGTCAAAATGTCATGTTGTCACCATTTTCAGAGAAGTTCATTTGACCGAGGGACCGAGGGACCGAGGGACCTGGTTCGCCTAAAATATATTTTTGCTGAAAAAAATGACCAAATTTCATGAATTTCCTCATATGTTTGCGACCGGCGGAAAACCGCGGGTCGAGATTCCGTACGAAAATCGTAAAAAAATTCTATGAAAATCGTGGAAAATTGCGAGTGGGAGAAAAACCCTGGTCGCCAAAACTCATGAAAATCGTAAAAAATTGCGAGTACGGAAAAAACCCTGGTCGCCTAAAACTCATGAAAATCGTAAAAATTGCGAGTACGGAAAAAACCGTAGTCGCCTAAAACTCATGAAAATCGTAAAAAAACTCTATGAAAACAGTGAAAAAATGCGACCCCGACTTTTACAGGGGTCGCCTAAAACTCATGAAAATCGTAAAAAAACTCTATGAAATCATATCTTTTATACAAAATAAAAAAATAGCGTTAGTTTTATTTTTTTTTATTTTTTTATTTTGTATGTAAGAACAGGAAATGACAAACACTGAGTTTGAAACAGTTAAAAAGATAGACAATGACACCAAAGTGGTTAGAATAGGTGATTTAAACGTAAGATACTCAAAGAAATACAAAAAATATTCTTTGTCAGACATTTTAACACTATCTGAAGGAAAGAAAGCACACGACTGGGTTAAAAATGCTTCTACTCAGAAAATTTTGACAAAAAATCCTGAGCTTATGATATCGGTAAGATTCTATGGAACAAGAGCATATCTTATAGACAAAAGTCTTATACCAGTAGTTTTGTTCTGGATTGACCCAGTTGTTGGATATAATTTCATAACATATGGTTCATTCGATACGGAACGTTGCAGTGAAGGCTTACTTTACATCGTTCAGAAACCGAAGGACTTCAATACAAAGAGATATAAGATAGGAAGAACATTTAATATAACTCAAAGATATGACAGTATAGTCAATAGAGTTAAGGTTGTGTTCGTTAACGATATGAGAGCTGCTGAAACAGAACTACTTGAAAAGTTTGAGAAAATGTATGGTGCTCCCACGAAAGGTAAAGAAACGTTTGAAGTAGATGAGATCGACAAAGCTATAAAATTATTTGACGAAGTTGCTGAAAAATACATGTAAAGCGTTTATTTTTGGTCTTTTGTGAAAGCCAGAAATTAACGCTAATTTTATTTTTTTTTATTTTTTTATTTTGTATGTAAGAACAGAAATGTCAACAACAGAGAACACAACAACTGCTATCGTTCATGAAGCCATAAGTGAAGAATATGAGTGGGTTCAGTTTAACAAACAGTTACGTCTCATTCGTTCGGTCAAAGATGACATGTACCAAATGCAAAGTATTTTGACAGCATGTTTTGCTCCAGATACTAAGAAACCACAAGACTGGTTTAGGAACCAAAGCACTATTGAACTATTAAATGAAATTTCTCTAGACCGAGAATTCTCGGTCTTGCATAAAACACATGAAAATCGTGAAAAATTGCCAAACGGTTTGAGAGGATATTATGTACATAGACTTCTTGTAAATAATGTGGCACAATGGGCTTCAGCTCGCTATTCATGGTATGTTTGTAAACTTCTTGACGAAATTCATAGACAAGAACGTGAAGAGCTAGAGAACAAGCTTGAAGCAAAAGACAAAAACATACAGAAAAGAATACCACGTTCGGTACCAAAAGGAAAGGAAAAGAACTATAAGTATATGATTTACACTGAAGAGATGGAAAATGAAGAAGACAGAGATATGGTTATGTTGCATTTAGTCAGAAGAAACAACAAAAGCTTTTACGACCTTGCTAAGATTTACAAATCTGACAGAAATTGGTTCTATCGCGAAAACTTACCGATTTCAATGACACCGAATGAAGATGTTAAACAGATAGTTCAAGATACGTTACCTCAAACACACTATGATATGAAAGGTTGTACAATACTTACCTTCAAAGAAGATTTGCCATTACTGAAGGAAAAGATAACAGAGTATTTTGACAACTTCAAAGAGGAAGAGTAAATGAACCATTTATTTTTCAAGCTTGACACCAAAGATGGCTCAGGTAGCTCTATCAGGTAAATTGTCTTGTCCGAGTCCTTCTGGCATTCCGAGTCCTTCCTTCTGGCATTCCGAGTCCTTCCTTCTGGCATTCCGAGTCCTTCCTTCTGGCATTCCGAGTCCTTCCTTCCGACAGAAAAAGTTTTTCCTTCTGGCATTCCGAGTCCTTCCTTCCGACAGGAAAAGTTTTTCTTTCCGACAGGAAAAATTTTTTCTGTTGTCCGTCCGTAAACCATTCAAATTTTCGAAAATTGAGAACTTTTTGGCCGACCTTCAGAAAAAGTTTTTCCTTCCGACAGGAAAAGTTTTTCTTTCCGACAGGAAAAGTTTTTCTTTCCGACAGGAAAAGTTTTTCTTTCCGACATTCCGAGTCCTTCCTTCCGACAGGACACAAACGAATGTCCGACGTACCACCAACCGAGTCCATTCCAAAGCCAGAAGAACCGACAGCCCCAGCACCACAACAGACTAAGACTCAAACACTTACATTTTTACGCTTGACTTTTTACAATTTGAACTTTGTTTGCGTAGATATGAATTCTGAAAGAAGTATGAGGGTCTTGTATGACTTTGTACTTCTCCCATAGTTCATGTCTGTCAAACTTACCTGCCATGGACTCTTTCATAAGTTCCATGAAATCGTCTTCGGACAATCCGGGGAAAAGTATAATATCAGTAAGTATTCTCTTTACATCCTTACTTAAACTCTTTGCTGTCTGTACACAAATGACAACTGAAATGTTAAAGTGTCTGAGCTTCTTAAGAATTCGACACATGTCTTGTTCTCTATTCTTTAACAAAGGATGAGAAGCAAAGTCATCTAAGATAAGAAGACATCTGTGAGGGTAAGTCTTCCAATCGTAAGATTGCAATTTCTTCGAAAGGTACTCAATCTCTTTCTGTTTGTTTCTGAAGTGTTTCTTCTCTAATATTCTCTGCATTTCCTCATTTGGGTCTTTAAACTTCGAATTGACATACTCATTTATAGCATTGTACTTCAAAACTCTTCTTTGGTACTTCTTTATCCAATCTAACAACTCAGAGTCTTTTATACATACTAACTTAGACTTTTTTATAATATCTTTGAACGAATTGACGGTTTGGTCAAATTGACCCGAAGTACTACAAATGACTACTAACTCATAGAATGGGTTCTTCTCATCTAGTTCTTGTTGTTGTGCAGCCATTTTAAGATAAGTGAAAGTCTTACCCGACCCAGGTGGTGCGATTAGACCTGTTATACCATTCTGAGCAAATAGGAACTTGTCATGTATGGGTTTTATCTGAGCATTTTCCAACTTCCTCTTGTTCTTGTTTAAAACATTCTCAAATTTCTTGTCAATGTCAGCAAACTTTTTTTCTAACATATTTTTAGAAAAATTAAAATTTTTATCTTTTAGGAAATGTCTAGCGATTTCGCATCTATATTCGAGACAAGCTTTTCGACAGCAAAACATCTGTCGACCATAAAATCTTACATAGTGTAAACAAGAAAGGTGAATTTGTTCTAAAGTTCTGTTTCTGGGAATATGAAAGAACCATAAAACCTTAAGCAGAGAAGTCTTAAAATTTGTCAATGACAGACTTGTTGACAGAGATGACGCCTCTTGGAGAGATGAAGTCCAACAAAACTTCTTAGAATGCAAAGAAGACACATGCGCTGTTCTTGAAAATGAATAGAAAACAGAATAGAAGAGCTATTAAATGACAAAGCACTTTTACAAAAATATGGTTTGAGAAGTTTGACATAACTCCACAGAAGAAGAAGAGAGAAAAAGAAAGAAAGAAAGTAGAAGAAAGAAGAAAGAACCTGAACCAGTTCCAGAGAAAAAGAAATTTGACATGTAAAAATAAAATTTTATTTTTAGAACATTTCTGGGTCAATGTCAATGTTCTCTTCCTCTTTAGGAGCAAACCCGGCTTAGACTCTAAAATCTTTTACCCCAATTTACCTTGAACTTCAACTATCTTAGACTCATAATATTCATAGTCGTCTGCTTTCTTTGGTTCATAAGGTATAAAAGTTTGTATGCTTTGCCTTCTTTAAGGTTTGAGAACCTTCTGTCAAAACTTTCTTTGACTGTTAACAAACTTCTATGTCTAAGTCTTCAAATTTCGCACCATTTTTAGTCACAATAGCAAACTTAACTGGTTCGATGTTCCAAACTTTGTCAAATGAAGACTTTTCAAATGGTAGAAGTAAACATTCAAATATGTGAATGGGTTAGTTCTTCTTTAAGTCCTGACATGTACTTGTTTACTGAGATGAATTCGTCATCTTTTCTATCGGATAAAAAAATATTTTTTTTTAAATTTACTCAGAAAAATTTTCTTTGTATATACACCATTCTGAACATCTAAAAGACTTTTGACATTTGCCAAGAATGTTCGTTTAGACGCTGTCATATAACCATACTCTTGACAATATTGTTTATACGAATCGTACAATGACCTTTCATCTAAACACTCAAAGTCAGTTCATCTATGAACAGTTCATATACACTCTTGTTTGCTTCTAACAATGTTTGTCTCTCTTCGGTATGTGGAATTTGTCTTGGATTGAACTTAGAAATATCTAATGTCATGAAATATGAGAACAAGTGGTTGTAAAAGTCAGATGTCAAAGTTTCTGCTAAGTCGTCAAAATATGTATCTTGCATATGAGCTCTGACGTTCTGAAACTACATATCTTCTGTCAGAACTTTCTAACTTCATCGGAACGGCATTGTTTTGAAACCATGACGAAGTTTGCAACATTTTCACAAACTCTTTGGTCTTTATATTTTCTTTCAACAACTCCAACTTTGTCTGTTATAAGACTCTTCAAGCATCTGAGTTCAAAACTTTTGTTGTATCTATACTTTGAAGTTCGTTACTACTATAAGTTTCATATTCTCTATTGAAGAGTTAAATTTACCGCAGATGTTTTCTAAGTTTGTCATATTCGGGTTCGAATAGCCCTCTAAACAGTTTGCATAAGATCTGTAAAGAAAGTGTTCTTACCTGTTCCTTGTTTTCCAATTACAATGAGAGCAGTTCATTTTTAGCACTTGGATGTTGTAAGATGTTTGCAAACCAACATAAGATATACTCATAGACTCTTTCGTTTCCATTGCATATAATTTCTTTGACATGGTCTAACCAAGCTTTCTATAACATTTTCTTTCCATTCTACTTGTTCGTATTTATATCCAGTGAAGATAGAATAGAAGTTTGGAGAAGTGTATAGAACTTTATACCACGAATGAAAATCTTCTAACTTTGACAATAAGATATCCCAAGCATCTAACATCTTCATGCCAACTTGTACGACTTTTATTTTCTTAAGTTTCTGTCTACATTCTTGTTCTGAAACTATTGTCGCTCTTGGTTTGTTATAAGGACAACATCCCATCTTTCATGACATAACATTGGGGCAGAGTCGACATAAATGACTAAACGTTTCAAATTCTCGACTGCTTTGTTATAGTCTCTAAATGGACACATATTTCTGAACGCTTGGAAGTCATAAAAATCTGAAACGTCTATTCTGTACATTTTTATAAAAATAAAAAAAAATATTTTTTTATTCTTGACTTTGTTGTTGCATTTGTTCCATTTGTTGCATTTGTTGTTCTTGAGCTATTTGTTGTTGAAGTTGTTTCTTGTAGTACAATACTTCACCAGTTGCATCTTCCAATTCGAAACTTTCTGCCGTCATTGACAAATACATAGACATAAAATTTTACAGGAACAAAGTTGCGTCAACTAAGGTTAAGTTTATGTTTCTAAATGTTTGAGTTTACTAAAGCTGAAAACTCTGCATTCGAATGAACAATAGGCAAACCAGCAGAGAAAGTGTTGTTTATACGCATGAGTATCTTTGGTCATAGTAGTTCTGTCGACATTCGAATAGCACTTTGAACCTAAGTTTGAAACAATATATAAAATAGGTGTGCTTAAAGTCAATGGAACAGACAAAACCTTGTTATGACACCTTTTCCTGTTATAGGAAACTGTTGGTAGTAAAAACCAGATATAAGTTTGTATTATAGCTCATATCGTTTATACTAAACTCAGTCGACATCCAAACATAATGAAACCTGCTCTAGTTGCAGCACATGTTACATCCGTCCTTAAAGTATTAAATAAGTCAACAAAACCTGTTGGTGGTATATCTGAGTAAGTATCTCAAAGGAGTATTTTTTACCATTCACAACAATAAAATCTTCTGGTGTCAAAAGAGCAAACAGGCTTTAGTCGTCATCGTGTTTAAGGTCAGTTTACAATATCGTCCTTGAGGACTTTGTAAGTTTGTTGTTATAGAATTATATGACTCAGGGTTTTTAGTCGTAATAGTATAAACCACTATGTCTTCTGCCATTTACATATATTTAAAAGTTTTTCTGAAAGTGAAAGAACTTCATCTAAACTTCACATGGCGTTTCTTGAAGTTCTCTGTCTAAGAAGTTCAAATATTTTGTAAAGACATAGAACTTTCCTTTGTCTACACGAACAAACAAAACAGGGTCTTTTCATATCGTTCAAAAGTGTGTAAAGTCCTTTACATGAAATAAAGTCTATATTGTTTTTCTTCAAACATCTTTCAAGAAGTTTTGACATTTTACTTAGCAAACAAACTTAATGAAATGTTGTGGTCGTCAAATATTTTTATGACGTCTGGGAAACTATATTTTAAGTTCAACCGTTTCACCTCCTTTCATAACGTATATCTTGTCAATGACATTGTATGAAACACCACAGCAAGCAATGTCGGGTTCTATTTCTTTGATGTTTATATCGTCTGCCTCTGTCAAAAGTTCAATAGTTCTTTCAAAAATTTCATGAGTGCAATGACATATGAGTTCACTTTTACAGGGTTGTGTTCGACCAAGTTTAACATTAGACCTAAAGCTTGACAAATCTTCTCCTGAGTTTTAAGTTTGTCTTTAAGTTGTTGGTAGTCGTTTCGAATATCTGCAACAGAACTTAAGTCTCTGCTAACTTCAGGGTATGTTGGTTGTTCTTTTACAGGAACTATTGTTATACCATCTTCGTCTTCGTATGGTTTCCCCACTTCAACATCTCTGTCTTTGACATTGACAACAACACTTTGACTGTTTGTTTGAGTTGGTGAATTTAACTTCACATCTGCCACCGCCATTAAACCTTTTGAAACACTTACGCTTCTATTTTTCGGAAATGACATTTTACTTAGAATAAAAAGATGGACGTATTTGAGTATCTCTCTTCGAATTGAAGCAGAACAAAGTTTACACACACAAACAATACAAGTTCATTGACAGAGTAGTTCTTTACACAAACAATGGAAAATGTTATAGAATAGCAGTCTTTGCTGAACCAAAATATTTTCAAAAGCAAAGAAAGTTGGTATAACCGAGATGGTGAAAGTTCTTGACGTTGACAAAAATATAACTTCAAAAACTGACCGATATTACTAAAGGAAAGTTTATAATACAATATTATGTCAAAACTGGCGTACTGTCAATATTTGACGGAGAGAAGTCAGTTCAAGAACAACTTACTGACCTGCTGCCAAAATCTGCTCGATGGAAGCTGTCGTTATACCAATCTGAGGAGCCCCAGCAGGTTTTCATCGAACGAATCTTCAAAAGAGCATCTTCCGTGAAAAGTGCTATTGGTTTTGTAAACTTCTTTGCTTTCAATTCATCTGGACCGTCTCTGTCACCAGTATATTGTATTGAACTGTACCAACAGTTGAAATACCACCCATAAAGTCTTCTGAGTCAGCAAATGGAATGCCAAGCCAAAAGTTTGAACGGTCTCCATTTGTATATTGAGTTTTTTGACCTCCTGTATGAGTCCATACTTTCACATATGGCATAATAGAACTTTGCATTTCAGGGTTAATGGTTGTTGTGAAGTTGTTGTTAAAGTTCATAGCATCTAATGTCAAGTTGTATGACCTCATATCCTCAACTGTAGAATATTCTTCTCTTGGATAATATTTGCCATCTATGTTTATATGATATTTAATACCAGGGTTGTAGAAACAAGAATAGTCATTTATAGTTCGTCTGAACAGTACAAACATAGTATCTGCATGTTTCATTGCAGTTGTTAAGGCAATATCTGTTCTTGCACCTGGGTCAGCACTTTGGTTTCCAACTTCACCTGCAAAGTCTTTGACAGATATTTGGTGTATAGGGAACATAAGTGGAACTGCAATATATTTGGCAGCTAAAGCATTTGAAATATCTGGGTCCAACATATAGACTGCAAGTCTGCTTTCTATTCTCTTGCATTCAAACTTTTCGCATGTGAACTTAACTGGGTCCCAAGCAGTTCCAGCAGCATTGAAGTAGTAGTTACTTCAGTGTTGAGGTTTGAGAAACCAAAGTCTAAGTCAACTTTGTCTTTGCAAAAGTCACAGAACTTGGCTCCACCAGTTCCAGCTACAGTAAGAGTGAATGGGTCTTGCGTTGGTGCAATGACTAAGTTATTTTTGCTTGGAGTAAGTTCGATAGAAATTTTTCCTGCCCAGTTTGGCAAGTATCTTAAAAACCTGAAGATGAGGAAAGATGACAAAGGAACTCTAAGTTTCAGTTTTACTTTGGTTACTGCTGCTGCATTTTGTCCAGAAAGGTTAACATAAACTCCTGGAACGTTAGGGTCAAGTCTTCTTATTTTCTCAATAGTTGCATACTGGTCTGTTTTCTCTAGCTTGTGGTTGTACTGAGTTCTCAAAGCGAACCATTCATAGTTTGCCCATGTTACTGTTTGAACTAAGTCAGAGTTAGAATATATCTTATATCCCATGAAAACTTCTGGAGCATATTGGTATCCGACATAGAAAATTCCATTGCAACCTTTCTTGTCAGACAACTTGGCAGAAGGTTTTATTTCAATGTCTTGTTCCACGTATAAGAAAAGTTGTCAATAGAAATTATATGAAACCTGTCGCAAGCAATATCTACTGTTGTTGAAGAACCTTCTCCAAACTCACCTACGTTTCCATAAGAAACAGCAGTTGTATATTCGTAAGTTCCAGGAACTATTTCTGACCTTCTAATGGCATTGTCGCATTCGTTATACCATTCGGAAACATTTCCATTCATGGCATCCAAAACTGTTGGCGTTATATTCTGAGCGGCGTACATTTCATATGGGTAAAAATATAGAATAGTTGGATTTATATGTCATAATAGAACCCACGTGGACCAAGCTTTACTTTCTTCCTGACTGAGTTTTTAACTCTTCTTTTTCTTTCATTGCCACTACTTTCACTAGATGAAGTTACTTCTTCACTACTTTCACTTTGTTCTACTCTTCTCTTCTTCTTTGGTGTCGCTTTTGGTAACTTGCCCTCTGCTTCAAGTTGTTGCATCTTTGCCTCATGTTCACCTAGTATGTTGTAAATTTCCCATGTCCTTTTGCCTTTGGGCTCTGGTCCCATCTCAGGTAACCTATATCCTAGAAAGAGTTTGTCATAGTCTGTATTTGAGTCTTCGCGTATTGTTTGCATGACTCTTTCCTGAGTTTCCGGTTCAAGCTCTTCAAACAGTGCCTGTCCATATGGAATATGCTCGTTTCCAAATATATGTTTTTGTAGCCATTCTGGTTTTCTTTCCATGTTACCAATAATATCCTTTGTGAATGGGAAAGCTTTTACCCAATGTTTCAGTCTTGCGTCATTTATTTCTGTAGTTGGTTTTATTTTGTCAAGGAACATGTTTTTCAATACTAACATTTCATTTGGTACTGTCCATTTGAGTTTTCTTAAATATTCATCCCTTCTCAGTTCATTGTCTGCAAAGTAAGTTTTTATGACATTTTGTAAACTTTCGTTTGCAAGGTCATGTACAATAGGTTCTCTTCCTTCTCCCTCCCTAACTTTCTTTCTAAACTCTTCACCAAATATACCATCTCTATGGTTCTGTGTAGTTCTTTGAGATAAATGTTTTAGAACGTCAGGTGTTATATTTCCATCAGCCATGTTCATTTCATACTGGTCCAAAATATCTGCATGTTTCATATCTTTCAATGGCATTAAAAGCCGCGCTTAAAATACCAGCTATATCTGGTTCACCATTGACTTCCATTGCGTCTACAACTTCTTGGAATTGTGGTTGTAAGTTTATGAACCACCTATCCGGGTTAGCTTTATGACCCCATCTCATTGTAGTTCCATCGTCTGCAGAAACAAAAGTAGGTTTGTTTCCATCTTGGTTAGGTTCTGAATGAACTTTAAACAATGTTTCATTCTATATGTTTCTTGAAATTTAACCTTTTATTTTCACCGAGTTCATCCGAAGATTGAACGTTAAATGCTCGTAAGTAAAAAGGGTTGTTGTATTTGTGTACATTTTCTTTCAGTGCTTCCATTCTATGCTGAATATTTTCATCTGGTGTTGGAGTCTTTTGTATGTCGGCAAACATTTTTCGATATTCTTCTACTATGTCAGCCGAATTTTTTTTAGACTCTTGAAATATTCCATATTCTCCGCATACTCTTGTTGAGGGTCAAGATTTTTCGGCTGTTCCAAATCTTCATCTAGTTCTGTGAAGTTAGTTTCCAAAGGAAGGACTTGTTCGTTTCCTTCAGGCTCTTCTAGCTGTTGTTGCTGAACTATTTCTTCCATGTCTGGTTGTATCTGAACTTCTTCCTGTGGAGTTTCTTGTACCTCATCTGCTGGCATTTCATATATTCCGAGACCGTTTTCAACAAGTTCCCTATTTAAGTCATTCGCATTCATAAGCCTTTGTTCTTTCGTTCCGTCTCTATTTTTTACGCGTTTCATGAAGATAGTTGAATTGTCATTTAGCTCTGACACCAAATATCTCGGAGTAAATTCGTTCATGTCATTTGGATGATATGCTATTAAATCATATCCCTTTGCGAGCTTGTATTTTCCAGGTTTGAAATTATATCCCATTTGGTGCTGAACCATAAAGCTAAATAGGTTCGGGTCAGTATTTCCTTCCTTGAACTTTCTAATAGCTTCTTTATATCTGTCACTAAAGTCAATAGTATCTGGGTAACCATAGTCTTCTTTAAGCATTTTTAAGAATTCTTGGTTTCCTTGTTCTCTACTTCTTTTATGTCCTTGCTCTGTTTGTGGTTGTTGTGCAGGGTTTTGAACTGTTGGTTGTTGTGCAGGGTTTTGAACTGTTGGTTGTTGTGCTGGTTGTGGAGGTGGTTGTTGTGCAGGGTTTTGAACTGTTGGTTGTTGTGCTGGTTGTGGAGGTGGTTGTTGTGCAGGGTTTTGAACTGTTGGTTGTTGTGCTGGTTGTGGAGGTGGTTGTTGTGCAGGGTTTTGAACTGTTGGTTGTTGTGTTGGTTTTGGTGCATGCCTGTGTCTGTGTCCATGTGACGATGTAAATGTTTTAGGTAGTCCTGGTGCAGGTGCTTCTCTTGGAGGGTTTGGTGGTATATAAGTTCCACTAGCTAGTATATAAGTTCCACCAGCTGGCACATATGTTCCATCTGCAGCGTAATGTCCTACCTGACTTTTCGTTTTTAAGAAAGCATTTACTAGGTCTTTTGGTCTGTTGTAACTCTTTTTCTTGACTTTTCACAACAGTTGCTCTAACGGCGTCATAGGCACTTTGAACTGCCTGTCTCGTTGCTGCATCTGTTATTTTCGTCATATTTTGTGCTACTTCTTTTAACTCTTTGTCGAAACCTTCAGACTTCAGTTTCTTTCCAGATGAGAAGTCGTTCACTTGTTTCACCTTACTATGAAGAGCTTCGAAGGCGTTCTTAAAGTCAGCATTTGTTAAAGCTTCATTTGAACTGTCTTCATCCGCTTGTATTTTTGTCCTTATTGACCCTATGAGTTGGGCTGCTTTGGCGTTGGCTTGGGCATCTAACCAGTCATTGTTAGCTTTTATATATTCTGCGCTTTTCATTGCCTTTTGGATGGCTGCGTCGTTATTTTTACTTTCTTGTGCTAAGTTTTCATACTGTACGGTTTGGTTTTGCAACTGTAAAAGTTTTTCTGCCTTTACATTTGCTTCAACTTCCTTTTTATACTCATCGCTATCCATATATGTCTTCAGGGCTTTTTGTTTTATCTCTTCATCTTTCAGTATTTTATATTGAGTAGTATGGTTTTTCAAATTTATGACATCTTGTTCCATTTTTGCTACTTCTGCTGCTTTTTCTGACACTTTTTTCGCATATTCCTCTGTACTTAGTTCTTTCAGTTGTTCTTCTTTCTTCTTTTTCTCTACGTTTAACTCATTGAGTTTCTTTGTGTGTCTGTCATATTCTAGTTTCTTTTCGTTTTCACCTATTTGCTTCTGTATGTCTATGTTTGACTTTTTGACATCTGCTATTTGATTTTTGAGTGAACTCAAATTCATTTGACTTTGAGGGTTATATGCTGTTCCGTCTGCAGCTCCACCATAGCCTGCCATTTTCGCTAAAAGTGCCGCTCTTAAACCTCCACTCTGTGCACCAGTAACTCGGTTTAAAAGCATAGGATTGCTTGACATTTGTTGCAACATAGTGGGGTCATTCAGCATTTGTTGTTGCAACTGTTGTTGTGGTGTTAGTCTTACTATTGGATGTTTCAATGCTCTCTTCCTCTTACGTATATTCTTACGTAGCTTACGTGGCATTTTAAGTGAAGTTAAAAAGCGGTTTTATACTAAACATCTTCGGGGCTAGAGGGCACGAAGTGCCTGGAAGCCCCAATACCTTTTTTTTTTTTTATATTGTTCATTTTTATTTTTTTTAATTTTTCAATGCATACGATAATTTTTAATTCAATTTTTAAACGAATGTTTTGATGGGATGAGCTTACTGAGCATAGGCTCATCCCATCAAAACATTCCCTTAAAAACTCTGGCCTTCATCGAGGCCAGAGTTTACAATTCATCAGCTCAGAGCCAAGTTCCTCGACTGTCGTCCTCATTAGGCCCGATCCGAGAGGAACTTGGCTCTTCATTAAAATCACAAGCTCTGGCCATTGCTAAGGCCAGAGCCTGCAAATACAATCCTCAGGACCGATTTTGAGGGAGATCGTCCACATCATTGACGATCTCCTCTCATTTCGGCCCTGAAAGAAAGAAATACACAGGCTCTGGCCCTAGCAAAGGCCAGGGCTTCGCTTACTGTCCTCAGGGCCGGCTTTCTCAAATGCCGTCCTTATCCCGGGCGGCAGGAGAGGAATCCGGCCCCGGGAACATCCAAATATGAAGTTCTGGCCCAAGCAAAGGCCAGAGCCTGCAAATACAATCCTCAGGACCGATTTTGAGGGAGATCGTCCACATCATTGACGATCTCCTCTCATTTCGGCCCTGAAAGAAAGAAATACACAGGCTCTGGCCCTAGCAAAGGCCAGGGCTTCGCTTACTGTCCTCAGGGCCGGCTTTCTCAAATGCCGTCCTTATCCCGGGCGGCAGGAGAGGAATCCGGCCCCGGGAACATCCAAATACGAAGCTCTGGCCCAAGCAAAGGCCAGAGCCTGCAAAATACTCAATGTTCAACAATTACAAATCTCATGTCACCCAGAAAGCTATGAAGGAAGCCCTTTCTCTAGGTTAGGACTTCCTTCATAGCTTTCTGGTACTGAGTGGAGTGGTTTTGGCTTCCATTGCCGCTCACTCCAGTAAGATCACGAGATTGTACAAAAGCCACGGTAAGTGCATTCCAACACCATAAATACACTTGCCGTGGAATACGGTTGCGAGTGCCTGCTGCTTCAACCGAGATTTGCAGCAGACACTCGCAATGATACACTCGCAATGATCATCATAAGCTGGGAAATGGCCTTTTCTCAGGTCAAAGCCCATTTCTCAGCTTTATGATATTGAAACGAACATTTTGAGAGGTTATTACTGTTTTTTCCCGGAATCATCTTGAGATTCCGGGAAAGTCATAGCAAGTGTAATCTATTAGCATAGATACACTTGCTATGACATATATATGCCAGCATCTGCTGCTTACCCCCAAATAAGTAGCAGATGCTCGGCATCACATCTTGAGATCCTTATTATCTGCGTATTTTTCATTTTAATATATATAATGTGTGTGTCTAACACAAGTCTATATGCGCCATGTAAAATATACACTAATACACACATATTGATCATAATTAATAAGATATCAAACTATAAAAACTGAGATATTACTATAAACTATATGTATTATTATTATATAGGTACCATACTATAAGGTCATATGAATATTATTGAAATTAGACACACTTTATATAATTTTATAATGTGAATAACTTGTGTCATAATTTTTTTTACGTAATTCCTACACGAAATGATCGGCATTACCCTAGTCTATCTGCGTGCAAAATACCAAGGAACAAATCAAATACTCACCATATCTTTTTTAAAAAAGGTCCAATCGTTGTATGGTGATTTTCACCTCACATGGCACAACCCCAAAATTTAGAAAACTCCAGCATAAGTTAATGCCGTTTGGGTTCTCTGGTTCCTTACTGGGCAGAGATGAGAAATTAGTTTATATTTGGAGTAGATTTGATGTATACCTACCCAATTAGAATACGCGTTTTGTAACTTCAGAAAAACAAGTCTTTATATATTTATTGATTAAACTCAACATCATAAACAAAATTGCATATAAAAAAATGGACTCCAATTCAAAAAATGTGAAATGTGAATTGCTATATTCAATTTCTTTTGCAAAAATTTTAGTAAAATATTAATCTTTGATATATTTTTTGGATGTGTCAAAAAAATTCTGAAAACTCCTTTTTAACGATATTCATGTCAGGTTAGAAAGGATGTGAAAAATTGAATGCAACATCTCACATCCTCGACCTTATTTGAATGCACTCAGGTGAGGTGATATCGATCTGACCAAAAAAATCTAGCGTATATGGGAGAAATTTTTATCGCTCACAGTATCTTGCAAAAGTTTATATCAAATTGAATCAAACATTAAGGGTGCACACAAGAGGATCATGTAAACTTCAGAATTTAGAACCTTATTTTTAGGCATTATCTTGGCTACCTATTTAGGCTCGAAAAGCAAAAAAATATCAAAAAATACAACTTGACTCCATTATGACCCTTTCATGGAGGTAGTTTTTATCCGCTAGTATTTTCCCTTTGAATCTCTTTACAATTCGAAATCAAATTCAAACCTCAGTAGAAGAAAGGAAGAATCGACTTACTACGGTTGTAATACGAATAAATACATATATTTAATTATTTTTATTTACATAATAATTGTTTGAAGCTCATATTCCAACAAATTTTTAAATAAAAACATTAAAATGTTGAAAATGTTCATATATTTTAATAGGTTTTTGGCACTTTATTGAGGAATTACTACATACATAGTCGAACTGAACTTGATATTTTGAAATTTAAATTATTTATCAAAATTAAAATTTAACTTGAAATTTATAATTATTTAGTCATATTTTGCATAATTCTAAGTAGATTTTGTAAAAAGTCAAGAAAGAAAAATTTTAACGTGCTTTATTTTTTCTTTTTTATAATAATACATATTATTATATAATTAACATATTCATAATGTTTCACCCTTTCAAAAATATAATCCTCCTCCTCTCAAATAAACGTACATACGGGTGGCCTCTTTTTTCAAAAAATTAAAATTTGAAATTTTGGGCTCAAATATTAGAGATTTTTTCAACCTTCAACGATATATGTTGTCTATATCAGACCTCCTTTCTTTTTGATACTTAACATTGTTCCTAAATCTTAGCCGTTAATGCTGTTCTGAAAATATTTTTTTTTCGAAAAAATTCGAAAAAAATTCTTAAAATTCAAAAATCCCTTAATTCCTGAGGATTTTGGAAAAAAGTTTTTACATGAACATGTGTATATTATATGAAGTATATTGATAAGGTAAAAATCAAATTTTATTGCATATTCATCGAGAAAATAAACTAACGAATCCCTCAAAATTGAGAGGGTAATCCTCCTCCTCTCAAATAAACGTACATACGGGTGCACCCTTAAGTATATCAATAATGTTTTCTTAGTTTACATATTATTGATATTTGTATCATGCTGAAATGTGAGATCAATTCGATTGTATCATCGCTTATCTTGATGTGGTAAATTTTTGTCATTTCAACTATAAATGGAATAATTATAGGTTCAAAACGAACAGTGTAAATGTCGTCGAACATTTCAATGCATACGAATTTGAAATCAATATGTGTATCTTCTACAAGGTACTGATCAATGTATGATTTAAATTTTTAGAAAATTATCTCTGTTTTAGTTTAATAAAATAATATTGCGCGGTGAATTTGTATCTCAAAATTATGTAACTGTATCGGTAACAACTTCAAATGTCTTATTGACAAGATTTGTAAAAAAAAATCAAAAATATACTTGAGATCATATAAATGTGCTCTTCTCTTTATAACGTAAGAATTGATCAAAGATAACATGTGTACTACTGATTGATTTTGGAGGATTGCTATGATTAGAGACGATTTGATTAAATAATTCAATGAAAAATGGACTATTTGATTCATCAATTAGGAGATTCGATTGTTTGTATTCGATTGCACTTCTGCATTTGGTGAATTAGTTGTATCGTAAATCAAGGAAAGTTAATCATCTGCTGTGATACTCTTAAAAAATTAAAAGAACGAATTTTTTTTCTAAATACAATTAATGGCATCAGATGATTAGATTACTTTTTTAGAAATCATCAATCAAATTTGGCATATTTTTGAAAGAATATCTAAAGACAAGACACCCAATAAGAGTTTTTGTGCATACGGTTCTCGGGCGCCTATGTCACATTCACAAAGGACTCCGTCTTTATTAGCAAACTCAGAAGAAATGTTTAACTAAAAAAAAATTATTTCATCAAGACTAATAAATGTTTTAAAAAAGCAAATCACATCATTAACATATCAGTTTTAATTACAAAACTCAACGATACATAACAAATTTCTTCGAAATTTAAATTCTCATTAAAAAATTCTTTTGATACAAATTAAATAGCTACATATTCGATTTTCCCATTGATACGAACTTATTGTTTTCATTCAAGATTTACAAGAAATCAAATACTTATTTCACAACAACAAATATCTATTTTTACTCAAACACGAGCATGTATTTACTAATAAATTCATGTTTTTACATCATTACATTTGACAATACTATCAAAACAACCCCAAAATCAAACTAATTTTCGATATTCTTTATTCAGACCAGAGAATTCATATAAATCATCGATTACTCAAATTTAAGTATTCATTTAATGTAATAATTGTTAGATATTAGGCGTTTTATATAAAATTCTCCCTATTTCAAATTTTCAAGCGAATTAAGTCGATATTTCATACATTTTATAATATACAAATCATGTGTAAGTACAATAGCTTTAATTATTTACAATATTGATCATTTTATTACGAAATCCAAAAATTTAATCAGCAAAATCGATGTTTTTATATAAGATTAGAATGATTTACATCATTGTTTCCATGCACTAGCTGTTAAAATGCTGATGACAGCTAAAAGAATCGCAATTTCATAACTTGAATATAAGATTCAAATGAATCGGCATTATTTGACATTTACATCATTGAAATGTCAAATAATGCCGATTCATTTTTTTGATGAAAACAATGAAATTCAATCACGATTTTCAGATAACAGTATCAAAACACACATCAACTATGAATAATTTACACTTTGATCAATCACCTGATGATG
Organism: Trichomonas vaginalis G3; assembly: GCF_026262505.1. Classification (NCBI taxonomy): domain Eukaryota; phylum Parabasalia; order Trichomonadida; family Trichomonadidae; genus Trichomonas; species Trichomonas vaginalis. The sequence goes on along the minus strand of NC_067208.1, from coordinate 12,934,667 downwards.
TTTGGGAACTCTTTTACAATACATCACCTAATCCAGAACCAATTCAAGGTAAAAATGTTCCAGTTACATCAACGAATAATGAGTGTTTCTTATATAACTGTATATTCATCACCATTACAACTAATAGTGCCATTTATTTTACGAATACAAGAAATAAATTTCTTAACTCATATTGTTCATTTACTAACTGCAGCAGTAATACAAATGGTGGATCTATCTACTTTAACTGTAGTAGTTCCATTGTCCAATACCGAACATGTGGCTACAAATCAAAAACAAACTCTCAAGAAGGACATCATTCATATGTTGAATTAGTTTATAATTCAAATAATAAAAATTATCTTTATGAAAGTTCTTTTTATTTATGCGGAAATTTAGAAAAAAGAGCAACAAATCTTCTTTGGTATGGAAATATTGAAGTTAAATCAATCAACACAAGTTTCTGTGAAGCAGGCTCTGGCTCAGGAATATATCTAACTGTTCCAACAAGTCTAAGTAATGTAACATATTCATCATTTTGTAACACAACATCATATTATAAAATTTTAGAATTAGATTGGGGTAACTATAGTTTTAATTTTTGTAATGTTTTGAACAATAAACACAAAGAATCTAATTGGGGAACATTCTATGCAGGTGGATCAACTGTTCTTATTGAAAACTGTTCATTTCTTGGAAACACAGGACCAGGAAAAGAATTTTATCAAGATTATTCTGGTTCAATTACAGTTAAAGATTCTTTCTGTGACAGAATAGATAAAACATTTCAATTAGTTACAACAAATAATGTTGAAAATATATATTCTATTCATAATCTTTCTCACTTTTCATCATATCTGTGTGAAGCAGAGTTTCCTATTATAGATAAAAAGCCTATGAGATCTGCTTTTGATTTATATCATCAATTTTCCTTTAGACGAAGGCGTTAATATTCATGATTTATGAATTTATATAATCAAAAAATTGTAATTAAAGACCATTATTAACGAAAGCATTCATCAATTGTTTAATATCAATTGAAATATGAAAAACTTTATATTCAAAAGATGATGCGGCTTGATTTCTCAATTTAATTTTCAAAGAGTTCGTATTTGTTACAGTGAATTTAAATAATTAGTACTGATATAGTAATGCAATAATATCGGGAACATGGCTCTTAATTTCGAAATAGGTTTTCTTTGTAAGGCATCTAAGTATTAACAAACTGATATTTCAATAAAGAGTTCAATATTATAATAGAAATTTGCTATGACAGAAAGAATAAAACTATAGCAAAAAGAATTATTGTTATTTCGATGATATTTTGTAATATTCTTCGTTTACAAATGATTGGACATTGTATCTTGGGGAGATGTTGGATAATAAATTTAACGATTTCTTATTCAATTCTATTATATCATTGCTATCTTGAAGTGGAAAATTTTTCTTAAGAGTGCACTTACACCTGTATTACATGTCCTTCGATTCAGATGTTTAAGGTTAATTTTCAATGACACTTCACGCCATTTGTCAGAAATTTGAATTAAAGTCAGATACGCGTAAGTGCACCCTTAAGAACATTTGTCATTACAAGTATAAGTAAAGACACTCAAGATGCATTTTTGTCATTCAATAATCTATTCTCTCGCTATTGCAAACAATTTCAAATGTCGCATTCAATTTCTGTGTAATACAATATCATTCACTAGGATCAGTTTATTCATAACTTTACTCACTTTTCAACATATTTCTGTAAAGCAGGATAAATATGCTTCCAATACGTAACATCATTTATCATTTTCCTTTAGACGAGTGCGTTAATTTTTCAAGGATTTATTATTATCGTTTTTTATTATTAAAAATAATTTTTTTACAAAAAAAAAAATTAAAAAACTCATTTATTTAAAAGAAGATTAATAATATCTTCGTTCTTTGTCTGGAGTGCGACGTCTTTAGCTGTGTGTCCTTCGCTGTCAACAACACTCAAATCGAGGTCTTCACGAGAAAGAGAACTTTGACAACTTCGATTTTTTCGTTTTCAATAGCGTTGAAAATAGGAGTTCGCTTCATCAAGTTCTGACGGTTGACATCGACATTTTCGTGTTGAAGCAACTCTTCGACGAAACTAGTTGAGCCGCATTTAGCGGCAACATGGAGAGGTGTCCACTGGATTGAGTCGACGCAGTTCAAGTCAACGTCATCTCGATCGGCGAAAAGACGGATTAAGTCTGAGAAATCATTAGATGCAGCGATGTGAAGAGGTGTGAAACTAGAATCATCAGGAAGTTGTGGATTGACATCTTTGTCGTTCAGAAGACACTCAACGCACTGTTTGTGGTGGAGAAGAACTGCGTAATGAAGAGCACTGCGATTCTTCTTGTCGACGATGTTCTTCTCGATGCCTGGAAAACTCAAGAGAAGTTCTAAAGCTTCGAAATGTCCGTCACGAGCTGCCCGGATCAATGCTGTACGTGATGAGTTAGTTAGTATACAAGTCTCGTGTACAGAGGCACTGCGTTCCTCCGTACGCAATACTTGTGAATTTGACACTTTACAAAACCGTTAACGTATATTTTACAACATGAACGCAAAAACCAACTTAACCTTAAATATTTATAAAGCCGCCAACCACTTCACCTCACTACTGTAAAAAATAAACGTTCTCACTTACAAAAGTATTGCAACTCTTCCCATTGCTGTGCTTCACACAATAGTTCATATTCTTCAGTATCGCTGCTGTCGCTCCAATCGTCAGAGTCAAAATCACTGTCAAAATGAATGTTAGTAAGTTTTGACAAAGCTAATGAAACACGTTTACCGTTTGTATCGTATGCTTGTATAAACTTTCCATTCTTCATTCCTTCATAAACGCTCAAACTAACTTTACCCTTTCTCCCTCGTATCTGATAGAATGTATTTTCACGAGGAACGAAGAACAAATTCTTGAACTCATGACCGTTGTAGTTTGTTATCTCAATAGTTTTCGTCATTTATATAAAAATAAAATAAAAAATAAACTTAAAAATTAATGATATCACCACCCTCACACGTATGAAAACATAGCACAAAAATAAATTTAGGTGAAGTGGTGAGATTTCACCTCTTTTTTCACCTGTTTTTTCACCCACTTGAATTCATTGCTTTATAACTCTCTTCCTTGGTTTCTTTTTAGTTGCTTTCTTCACGTCTGTCTCCAACTTGACTGTCTTTCTTCTTCGGCCGTAATGATACCAGTTACTTCCACCAGTCAATGGGTCAAATGGTCTTTCGTAAGGGTTTCCATACATTCCATAGGGACCATACGGAAGAACTACTGGTGGAGAAGAAACATTTTCTTTAGTTCCATCGACTCTATTTAAATGCATTGTTTCACCTTTCATCTGGTCATTAAAGTCTTTTGCATGTTTTGCAAACTCATCGTCCTTTCCTAAAGCATTTTCTGACTCAGTCGCAACCAAATTGGATGCTTTATTTATGAGCCCTATTTTATTTAATCTTAACTTCTTTGCAACCCAGCCTCCAATCTTCCCTTTATTTGCATCTAATGTCTTCGAAACCCTTCCTCCACTCATTTTATTTACTGCGTCATAAGCTCCAAGTGCTTTTGCTCCAAATGCTAATGCTTTTGTTCCCATTGCGCCTAAAGCTGCCCAAGCTACCATTTACACCATATTAAAATCATCTCTCTTCAATATTATCTCATAAAAGTTCTCTTTACTGGAGAAAGTCAATGAAACATAAGCGTTCTCACGGGCTTCGCCCTCACCGCTTTGCGGTCTATCTAACTTCTTTCTTATATCATCTATTCTCAATAAAATGTCTGAACAATTGCTAACATCTTCTACAACAGTTATTTCATCATGAATGACCTTTAAAAACAAGCTCATTTAATATGCTATTAAAATCATTTCAATAATGAGTCCATCCTTTCCGTCTTTGGGTAGCACAACATCTTTCATTGAAGAAGGTTCGACAAGTCTTATGTTAAACTTACTGACAAAGTTTGTTATACTATAATGCTTCGGTGGCGAATACATATAGTTTGAAAGACATAATATAGATTCTTCAGCAAATTCACTTATACTGGATTTTATAACAATGTTCTCACGAGACCAAATACCACCAATTGACAATCTTGTAAGCAATCCTGCTGAACCTTCAACTGTAAACGTCGATGGTAACATTCCACGAAGGTCATCTATTGACATCGTTGAGTCACTGAATTTAAATATTTTCTTAAAGCAATCGTCATTATCTAACCATGCAATAGCTTTGAAGTTTTCATTCGAATATACATCTGCTTCATTAAATGTAAAACCTGACTTCTTTGCAGAGACGACTTTAAAATCTATTGAGTTTGTTTCAAAATTATATGCTATGCTAACTTCTGAAGGTAATGGGTGTCCTTCCGCAGTCAGTTGTTCTCTCACTACCGTTTGAAGCTTTGTATTAAAAACTTTCATGTCATCTCCTGTGTCTAGGTTCACATACACAGCAATAGGAAAACTATCTTGCTTCTTTGTCTCATCATTATACCTCAAAACATTAAAGTTCTTCAATAATATTGTTCTTCCTGCTGGAATACTTCGAACCTGTTTATTTCAATAGCTTTCTCACCTCCTACATACTCTACCCAGTGTCTTGGATATTCATAAGTATACTGACTTTCTTGAATTTTGGTTGGTTTCATCATAACATGTTCATAGTATATCTTTATACTCTTGTCAGTTAGACTCGGTGCTATGTTCTGAATATTTCTGACTTGCATTTTTAATGGAGATAAAATGAAGCATTTAATACATGACGTAGATGAAGACATGAATGAAACTACAGACAAACTTAACTCTTCTCTCATTCTTCCTTTCAGTAAGGACTATGAGTTCTGTTCAAATGGTGTGTATTTCTATTGTGGAAAGATGGGTTCAGGTAAGACATTTAACCTCATTCGTCATATACTCATAACAGAGCGTTTAGGAAATGACTCATATTATGACCAAATCATTATATCAGCAACTTCAGACTCTATGGACTCAACAGCGAAAACATTTATGTCAAAAGTTCAAGCCTCTGTCGTTAAAGTTCCAGACAGTGAACTCATTGAATTTCTTCAACGTTACATTCGACGTAGAGGAAATATTATGCCATCTGTTGAATTTATACAGTCAGGAATGCAAAAGACTTCTGAGGAGATGGAAAGAATTATTGACAAACACCACTTACGTCAGTACTCAGGAGTTTACGATATGAAACGACTTACAAACTACATTCTATCAAAACTTTCAAAATACCCCTTCAAAAAGTATCCTTCAAACACTCTGCTCGTTTGCGACGACTTCGCCGGAAAAGGTTTAGTGTCAAAACCAGACTCACCATTAGCTAATATCATTACTAAAGTCAGACATTACCACTTAACTGTAGCAATACTTATGCAAACATGGAGGTTTTTAGCTTTAAACATAAAACGTCTCATAACTGACTTCGTTATCTTTCAAGGTTTCTCACGTTATGATATTGAACTCATTTGGAAACAGTCAGGTATAACATTACCTTTTGAAGAAATTTGGGAAGCATATAAGTCTCTCATCTCTCCTCGTTCATACCTTGAGATTCATATCATGACTAATACCATTAAAGTCAAAAATATTCCATGGGAACGACCAACATTGTTTTAAAGTTTAACCTTCAATTGACTGATGGTAAACAAATTCCATGCATCTCTGTCGCCATTTCTGTTAATATTTTTGCTGTCATTCATATCATCCACTTCTCCATCCGTTAGCTTTTGAGGATATGCGTTAGAATAGCTGTTCTTAAATGAAGGCTTTTCACCTTTGAGAGCATAAACTCTATAACTTTCTGCATACTTTATGTTTGAACCTCCTGAGCCATCATTGACATAAATTTTTATAGGCTTCCACCCTTTGTTCATGTTCCTGCTTCTTCCCTTAGCTCTTTTGTTCAGTAGTTCTACATCTTTATACACAGCTCCTGTCTCAGTGAATTCAACAATATTTTCATTCGTTAGCTTTACATTCAAACCCTTGTCGAGTGTATTGTTCATTTCATACATATAAAAGGTTTTTATTCTATATGAAATGAGAAGCAAATCCATCTTAGCTGGTGCCGTTAATGTTCCAATTGAACCAACATCAAATGTTGACTCACGAACGACAAACAATATTGTCATAAAGAACTATAGTTCAGAGTGTTTGAAAGAAAAAGAACCAGAACTGAAATCCGTGAATTTAAACTCAGCTTCAAACGCTAACGCTACATCAGATGTTAAGTTAGAGTATCCACCACTGGCCCAAATTCTTTCAAGAGAAGCCAACGACAACCCTTACACAAATGTTCAAACAAATCCTTCAGATAACGTAGACCATTACCTTCTTCAGTTATACCAAACAATTTTACTCAAAGACGATAAGAAGCTTTTGACAAATCTTATAAGTAAGAACCAAATAATTCTAACAAAGGAGGACCTTGAAAATGTTATATCACGAATAACAGGGAAACAATGTGTCATTGACTATCTCGACCCTGAAATCGAATGCTGTGGTCAAACGCCACCATTCATGAAAATAGGTAACATCCGCATCATTGAAACACCAGGAACTACAGGAGTTGAGTTTAAGTATAAATATTCGAATGAATATACAAAACTTTCAACAGAATATAAACTTTGTTTGAAATATGTTTTAGTAAATTAAAGCAATTTGTAATATCTATCCAAAACTTCTTCAACAGTATCGAACTCATCTTCATAATGCAAACCTAATCTTATTGACTTGGTGCAGTTTTCACTAACACAATATAGCGCTTTGCGCTCGGCGCCTTTGACGCCTTTTTCTGTTCTCTTGACTGACATAACTAATTCATTTGTTTCATCAAACAGCAACAACCAAAGTTCATGACCTAATACATAACATTCATACTTTATATTTTTAGCTCTGAGTTCTCTTGTAAGCTGTTGCATTTAATATTTTCTAAAAGTCAACTTCAACAGTCATTCGCACTGGTGCCTTCAGTTCTACAGGCTCGCCTTGAAAGTCAACAAGTCTGAATTGCATGTCTTTCAAATTATGAGGACTAATGCGAACCCATTTACCTAAATGAGTTGCTATGACAGGAACGTTTGGAATGAACATTGAATTGACTGCATAACAGAAAGACTTATATTCTACTGAACCTTTACTATTAACTCCTGAAATACCTGTGACATTAGCTATTTTAGACTCAATGTACAAACAATTACCATAACATACGTATGGAACAGATTTCATCTCAATCGTTTTGTCAACACTTTTCAAAGGAAATGTCATATGGTATGCACCCAGAAGCAATTGAACTCTATGACTCATTCGTGTTATCTTAAACTCCTTTGCATAACTGAACTTCAAAACTCCTGCAATAAGTTTAACATTCATTAAGTTTTCTTCGTTCTCCTTGTTTATTGTAGTATTTATGAGCGCATTTAACACTCCAGCTAATGTTTCCATCTTATATTCTACATTATTGTGAAATCTTATTTCATGCTTCTTTCCATCTATTTCAAACTCCATGAAATCTGTTTCATCTGTTATGACAAAAGTTGCGATAGTATTGAAGTCAACAACTCTGAAAGCAAGTGCTTCATTCTGTAGACCTAAGTTTGTTTGAAGCTTTACTGTCCCGTATTCGTTTGGGTCTGTACTTTGCAAATAGAACAACATTTTATTCTCATTAAAATATGAGTATAGCTGCATATGCGTATGAAACAAATGAAGCAAGAAGAGCACATGAACTAGTAAACGAAAACTCAACTTTAACCATTGAAGGCAATGATTTAGTCATTGACGATGGAAAAACTAAAAAAGTCATTGATTTCGATACTTTTAACACTTATGACCCATTCATTACAACAAGCAAAGTTCCTATTATAAATGATGGAACGGTGCAATATATAAATTCTACAGTAGATGCCTCATTAGTGAAAGTACTGAATGTTCTCATTGAATTGTTAAAGAGCTTTCGATTTGACGACAACATTAAATGCCTAAAGAATTTAGTCATGAATGAGAAACAAATTCTCGGCGTTGCTGGTAGCAGTAATGATGTACACCTTATGACATTAGAATATTATAACGAACATAAAGATGAACTGAAAGGAGAGAAGGGTGACACCGGACCTCAAGGACCTCAAGGAATACAAGGAATACAAGGAATACAAGGACCTCAAGGCGAAAACGGTTTGGATGGAAAGGATGGAAAGGATGGAAAAACTGCTAAATCATGGATATGGGACCTTATAAATACTGGTTTAACAGCTGCTTCATATGGAGTTCTTCAATACCAAATCGGAAAGATATGGGCAGTACTTGGTGAAGAAGTTTTAAATGACGTTAAAAATGCTTTGAACTTCATTTCAAATGGTTCGGATACTATTAAAACTTTATCTGGTTGGATGCAAGAAACAAGGAGTCAAATAGATACTGTAAGACGTATAGCAAACAATGCACGTACGGGATTGGATACTTTACGACAAGCACAAAATACACTAAAGGAAGCAAATGATATTCTTGGCTCAGTATCAGACATGCATGAAGATTGGCTTAAAGGTATTGACAAATCTTTAAAAAATCACAGTCAGTCTATTGCTGACTACAAGAAAAGTATAGATTTTTTACATAGTGCTATGGACGTACATGATGGAAGCATAAGGAACTTACTTAATGCTAACAATAACTTACCAGGAACTATTAAAGCATTTATAAAGTCCTTTGTAAAACCTGGTGCTCTAACATTTAGGTCTTTGAGAGCAAGAGCATTGAAGTCAAGAGATGCAGAAACTCCAACAGAACCTACAGAAGGAACTGAAACAACAGAAACTCCAAAAGAACCACCAAAACCAACAGCTAATGAAATATTGTTCGAATATTTTCCAAGGTACTCTGTTCTCATTGCATACATTCAAGAAATACTTAAGAAAGCAGACTTGACTTTAGGAGATGATGAAAGTTCTGTATATCTTTCGTTCCAGTTTCAAATAGCAGAACTTTTGAGACAGATATGTTTAATGTATGACAACATCTCTGATTTCACAAGATATGATGACGACCATGACCCCGAACACGGTGAAGAAGAAGTTTTACAAACATCCATTAAGACAGGAAAGGTTTTAACTCAAAGTCTCATTATTGACACCAAAGATGGCGAAGTGGACGTTCTTCAAGAGCTGAAGAAAAATACTTCTTCGGGAGGTGGTGGTAGGCATGAACTTGAAATAAATGAGATAGAAGAGAAATTAGCCGAAAAAGCAGATAAAGAACATAAACACAATATCTCCGATATAAATGAACTTCAAGCTACATTAAATAGTAAAGCAGATAAAAATGAACTTGACGCAATGAACAAAGTTTTGAAATCTCATAAACACAACATCTCCGATATAAATGAACTTCAAGCTACATTAAATAGTAAAGCGGACAAGAACCATGTTCATTATATAACTTCAGACGAACAGATTATAACGGACTACCATGGATATTTAACACGAAGTGATGAAGCGAAGACAAAAAATGTTAATGAAAGAAGATATAAATACATTCGTGCTAAAGGTTATGACATAAGCTGTACTGTACAGTATGATGTAGCTAAAGCACCAGAAGCATTTGGTTATACCGGTGAAATTTATGCCTCTACTTTCAATGTTAACGGTGTATTAGTTGAACCAAGATTTATGTTGAGAGTTAAGTCAAAAATAACTTTTGAAGATGCTATTAAAAGTAAAGCTGACAAAACAGAACTCGAAGCAATGAACAAAGTTTTGAAATCTCATAAACACAACATCTCCGATATAAATGAACTTCAAACTTCTTTAGACAGTAAAGCCGACAAAAATCATACACATAAATCCTTCACTACTGTTAGAGCAGACGACATAATATTGAACTTTGACCTTGGTTCAAGTGCACCATTAGAAAATCCAAGTACAAGCGTAAAAGATACTCTTAACAATTTAGATAAGAGTTGCAGGAATACCGAAGATCATGCCAGAAACTTTGAAGCATATGAACTACCAGCAATGTTAGATAAGAAAGCTGATAAAACTTATGTGGATGCAGAACTAACAAAGAAATTTTCGAAACCAGATACAATGACATTTACAACAGAAATTATAAATGGTGAACCAGCAACTCCATTTGAATTTGTTAGAGGTCTTCAACCAGATACTTTTGAATTTTTCTTGGATAATTCTATTGAACTAACATTACATTATAAAAGTGGAACAAATGCAACATTTCATCCGGGAGATACATTCCAAATGGTATTTAATGACATAAGTTCTTTAGAATATGTTTATAGAGTTATGAGCATATATGATTTAATATATCCTATAGGAGCTGTTTATACGTCTATGAATCCAATAAATCCAAACACTTTATTTGGTGGTAGATGGTATGAAATAGTTGACAGTTTTCCATTCTACACTAATACGCAGTCAATGAAGATGGGAGGTTCAAAGAAAATAGGTATTGAAAACCTTCCTTCACATATGCATAGGTTCAGTGGAAGAACATCTGTGGAAGGAAACCATTCACATTCAATAACAAAAAGAGGTTATACAAATCTTGCAGCGGGTTCGGATAGACAGGGAATGAACAGATATGATATCTCAGATGACCCCAAAGATGTTAGCACAGGTATTTTCTGTGGAACTGCAGGAAATCATACACATGTTGTAGCTGGTATTACAGACCCAGCAGGTAATGGAAAAGATTATATGCCTCCTTATATAACAATGCACGCTTGGATACGAGTTGGTTAAAATCTTTAACTTTACATAAATGAGCTTGAAAGAAGTATTCGAACAACATCCATGGAGGTCATTTAAGAAGTTCAATGAAGCTGCAAAGAGTTGGGGATTTACTAACAGAGCTGAAGTGAAAAGGTTCTTTGACAAAAATGTTGTACATCAAACAAAAATAAACCCTTACGACTACTTTTTACCAATTTACTCCAACACTCCTGACGCATACCAATTTGACACTCTCATTCAAAGCAGAAAATGTGGCCATAAACCATTCCTCATCTTCATAAATGTTAACACTCGTAAAGCATATGCATATCCAATGAAAAATAAAGGAACTCATGAAGTGTTAAGAGTTTTACAAAAGTTTGTAGCAGAACATAACCCAAGTACTTTAACATCAGACCAAGACAGTGCATACCTCAGCAACGAAATCACAGAATTTCTCATTAAGCATAACATAACTCACTACACTACTGAAGACCATAACCATAACATACTCGGCATCATAAACCGCTTCATAAGGACTCTCAGAGATTTAAATCAAGAGCGAGACTTTACCGAAGAAACAATGAAACATTTCATCGAAGTTTACAATTCCTCAACACATTCTACAACAGGACATACACCAAATTCAATGACACAACAACAAGAAGAAAAGTATATACAAAAGAAACGAAGCCAAACACAAAATATCAGAAATTCAACACAATTTACTCTCATTCCTGGAACAAAAGTTCGTGTAGTTCTTGACGACAAACCGTTGACAAAGAAACGTTTAAGGTTAAGTCGAAATTATTATATCGTAGACTCTACGCAAGGTAATGGATATCTTATAAAAGCTGCTGACGACTCCATAGCATTTTACCCTCGTCATAAATTAGTCGAAAGTAGTAATGGCAAACTTGCTGAAACCATTGACGAAGCAAAGCGAGGAGTGGTTATTGAAATACTTGACTACAACACAAACGATGACACTTATAAAGTTAGTATACAAGTTCTCGTGTACAAGAGCACTGCGTTCCTCCGTACGCAATACTTGTGAATTTGACACTTTACAAAACCGTTAACGTATATTTTACAACATGAACGCAAAAACCAACTTTAACCTTAAATATTTATTAAAGCCGCCAACGCATTCACTCACTACTGTAAAAATAAAACGTTCTCACTTACAATTATTGCAACTCTTCCCATTGCTGTGTTTCACACAATAGTTCATATTCTTCGTATCGCTGCTGTTCCTCCTAATCGTCAGAGTCAAAATCACTGTCAAAATGAATGTTAGTAAGTTTTGACAAAGCTAATGAACACGTTTACCGTTTGTATCGGTATGCTTGTATAAACTTTCCATTCTTCATTCCTTCATAAACGCTCAACTAACTTTACCCTTCTCCCTCGTATCTGATAGAATTGTTATTTTCACGAGGGAACGAAGAACAAATTCTTGCAACTCATGACCGTCTGTAGTTTGTTATTCTCAATAGTTCGTCATTTATATAAAAATAAAATAAAACAATAACTTAAAAATTAATGATTATCACCACCCTCACACGTATGAAAACATAGCCACATAAATAAATTTTAGGTGACAGTGGTGAGATTTCACCTCTTTTCACCTGTTTTTTTCACCCACTTGAATTCATTGCTTTTATAACTCTCTTCCTGGTTTCTTTTTTTGTTGCTTTCTTCACGTCTGTCTCCAACTTTGACTGTCTTCTTCTTTCGGCCGTAATGATACCAGTTACTTCCACCAGTCAAGGGTCAAATGGGTCTTCGTAAGGGTTTCCATACATTCCATAGGAGACCATACGGAAGAACTACTGGTGGAGAGGAAACATTTTCTTTAGTTCCATCGACTCTATTTAAATGCATTGTTTCACCTTTCATCTGGTCATTAAAGTCTTTGCCATGTTTTGCAAACTCATCGTCCTTTTCCTAAAGCTTTTCTGACTCAGTCGCAACCAAATTGGATGCTTTATTTATGAGCCCGTATTATTTAATTCTTATAACTTCTTTGCAACCCAGCCTCCAATCTTCCCTTATTTGCATCTAATGTCTTCGAAACCCTTCCTCCACTCATTTTATTTACTGCGTCATAAGCTCCAAGTGCTTTTGCTCCAAATGCTAATGCCTTTTGTTCCATTCGCCTAAAGCTTGCAAGCTCCATTTACACCATATTAAAATCATTCTCTCTTCAATATTATCTCATAAAAGTTCTCTTTACTGGGATGAAGTCAATGAAACATAAAGCGTTCTCACGGGCTTCGCCCTCACCGCTTTGCGGTCTATCTAACTTTCTTTCTTATAATCATCTTATTCTCAATAAAACTGTCTGAACAATTGCTAACATCTTCTACAACAGTATTTCATCATGAATGACCTTTAAAACAAGCTCATTTAATATTGCTATTAAATCATTTTCAATAATGAGTCCATCCTTTCCGTCTTTGGGTAGCACAACATTCTTCATTGAAGAAGGTTCGACAAGTCTTATGTTAAACTTATGACAAAGTTTGTTATACATATAATGCTTCGGTGGCGATACATATAGTTTGGAAAGACATAATTAGATTCTTCAGCAAAATTCACTTATACTGGATTTATAAACAATGTTCTCACGAGACAAATACCACAATTGACAATCTTGTTAAGCAAATCCTGCTAACCTTCAACTGTTAAACCGTCGATGGTAACATTTCCACGAAGGTCATCTATTGACATCGTTGAGTCACTGATTTAAAATATTTTCTTAAAGCAATCGTCATTATCTACCATGCAATAGCTTTGAAGTTTTCATTCGAATATAATCTGCTTCATTAAATGTAAAAACTGACTTCCTTTGCAGAGACGACTTTAAAATCTATTGAGTTTTGTTTCAAAATTATATGCTATGCTAACTTCTGAACGGTAATGGGTGTCCTTCCGCAGTCAGTTGTTCTCTCACTACCGTTTGAAGCTTTGTATTAAAAAACTTTCATGTCATTCTCCTGTGTCTAGGTTCACATACACAGCAATAGGAAAACTATCTTGCTTCTTTGTCTCATCATATATACTCAAACATTAAAGTTCTTCAATAATATTGTTCTTCCTGCTGGAATACTTCGAACCTTCTTATTTCAATAGCTTTCTCACCTCCTACTTACTCTACCCAGTTGTCTTGGATATTCATAAGTATACTGTTCTTGAATTTGGTTTGGGTTTCATCATAAATGTTCATAGTATATCTTTATACTCTTGTCAGTTAGGACCTCGGTGCTATGTTCTGAATATTTCTGACTTGCATTTTTAATGGCAGATAAAATGAAGCGATTTAATACATGACGTAGATGAAGACATGAATGAAACTACAGACAAACTTAACTCTTCTCTCATTCTTGCTTTCAGTAAGGACTATGAGTTCTGTTCAAATGTGTGCTGTATTTCTATTGTGGAAGATGGGTTCGGTAAGACATTTAACCTCATTCGTCATATACTCATAACAGAGCGGTTTAGGAAATGACTCATATTATGGACAAATCATTATATCAGCAACTTCAGACTCTTATGTGATCTCAACAGCGAAAACATTTTATGTCAAAAGTTCAAGCCTTTCTGCGTTAAAGTTCCAGACAGTGAACTCATTGAATTTCTTCAACGTTACATTCGACGTAGAGGAATATTATGCCATCGTTGAATTTATACAGTCAGGAATGCAAAAGACTTCTGAGGAGATGGAAAGAATTATTGACAACACCACTTACGTCAGTACTCAGGAGTTTACGATATGAAAGACTTACAAACTACATTCTATCAAAACTTTCAAAAATACCCCTTCAAAAAGTATCCTTCAAACACTCTGCTCGTTTGCGACGACTTCGCCGGAAAAGGTTTAGTGTCAAAACCAGACTCACCATTAGCTAATATCATTACTAAAGTCAGACATTCACTTAACTGTAGCAATACTTATGCAAACATGGAGGTTTTTAGCTTTAAACATAAAACGTCTCATAACTGACTTCGTTATCTTTCAAGGTTTCTCACGTTATGATATTGAACTCATTTGTGGAAACAGTCAGGTATAACATTACCTTTTGAAGAAATTTGGGAAGGCATATAAGTCTCTCATCTCTCTCGTTCATACCTTGAATTCATTATCATGACTAATACCATTAAAGTCAAAAATATTTCCATGGAACGACCAACATTGTTTTAAAGTTTAACCTTCAATTGCTGATGGTAAACAAATTCCATGATCTCTGTCGCATTTCTGTTATTTTTGTGTCATTTCATATCATCCACTTCATCCATTCCGTTAGCTTTGAGATATGCGTTAGAATAGCATGTTCTTAATGAAGGCTTTTCACCTTTGAGAGATAAACTCTAACTTTCTGCATACTTTATGTTTGAACTCCTGAGCATCATTGACATAAATTTTTATAGGCTTCACCTTTGTTCATGTTCTGTTTCTTCCCTTAGCTCTTTTTTGTTCAGTAGTTCTACATCTTTTTACACAGCTTCCTGTCTCAGTGAATTCAACATATTTTCATTCGTTAGCTTTACATTCAAAACCCTTGTCGAGTGTATTGTTCATTTCATACATATAAAAGGTTTTTATTCTATATGAAATGAGAAGCAAATCCTCTTAGCTGGTGCCGTTATGTTCCAATTGAACCAACATCAAATGTTGACTCACGAACGACAAACATATTGTCATTAAAGAACTATAGTTCAGGTGCAGTGTTGAAAGAAAAGAACCAGAACTGAAATCCGTGAATTTAAACTCAGCTTCAAACGCTAACGCTACATCAGATGTTAAGTTAGAGTATCCACACTGGCCAAATTCTTTCAAGAGAAGCCAACGACAACCCTTACACAAATGTTCAAACAAATCCTTCCAGATAACGTAGACATTACCTTCTTCAGTTATACCAAACAATTTTACTCAAAGACGATAAGAAAGTTTTGACAAATCTTATAAGTAAGAACCAAATAATTCTACAACAGAGGGACCTTGAAAATGTTATATCACGAATAACAGGGAAACAATGTGTCATTGACTATCTCGACCCTGAAATGAATGCTTGTGGTCAAAACGCCACCATTCATGAAATATGGTAACATCCGCATCATTGAAACACAGGAACTACAGGAGTTGAGTTTAAGTATAAATATTCGAATGAATATTACAAAAACTTTCAACAGAATATAAACTTTGTTTGAAATATGTTTTAGTAAATTAAAGCAATTTGTTATATCTATCCAAAACTTTCTTCAACAGTATCGAACTCATCTTCATAATGCAAACCTAATCTTATTGACTTGGTGCAGTTTTCCTAACACAACTATAGCGCTTTGCGCTCGGCGCCTTTGACGCTTTTTCTGTTCTCTTGACTGATCATAACTATTATTTGTTTTCATCAAACAGCAACAACCAAAGTTCATGACTAATACTAAACATTCATACTTTATATTTTTAGCTCTGAGTTCTCTTGTAAGCTGTTGCATTTAATATTTTCTAAAAAGTTCAACTTCAACAGTCATTCGCACTGGTGCCTTCAGTTCTACAGGCTCGCCTTGAAAGTCAACAAGTCTGAATTGCATGTCTTTCAAATTATTGAGGACTTAATGCGAACCCATTTACCTAAAATGAGTTGCTATGACAGGAACGTTGGAATGAACATTGAATTGACTGCATTAACAGAAGACTTATATTTTACTGAACCTTTACTATTAACTCCTGAAATACCTGTGACATTAGCTATTTTAGACTCATGTACAAACAATTTACCATAACATACGTAGGAACAGATTTCATCTCAATCGTTTTGTCAACATTTTCAAAGGAAATGTCATATGGTATGCACCCAGGAGAATTGAACTCTATGACTCATTCGTGTTATCTTAAACTCCTTTTGCATAACTGGAACTTCAAAACTCCTGCAATAAGTTTAACATTCATTAAGTTTTCTTCGTTCTCCTTGTTTATGTAGTATTTATGAGCGCATTTAACACTCCAGCTTAATGTTTCCATCTTTATATTCTACATTATTGTGAAATCTTATTTCATGCTTCTTTTCCATCTATTTTCAAACTCCATGAAATCTGTTTATCTGTTTATGACAAAAGTTGCGATAGTATTTTTGAAGTCAACACACTCTGAAAGCAATCGTTTCATTCTGCTAGACCTAAGTTTGTTTGAAGCTTTACTGTCCCGTATTCGTTTGGTCTGTACTTTGCAAATAGAACAACATTTTATTCTCATTAAAATATTGAGTATAGCTGCATACTGCGTATGAACAATATGAAGCAAGAAGAGCACATGAACTAGTAAACGAAAACTTCAACTTTAACATTGAAGGCAATGATTTAGTCATTGACGATGGAAAAACTAAAAAAGTCATTGATTTCGATACTTTTAACACTTATGACCCATTCATTACAAACAAGCAAAGTTCCTATTATAAATGATTGGAACGGTGCAATATATAAATTCTACAGTAGATGCCTCATTTTTAGTGAAAGTATGAATGTTCTCATTTGAATTTGTTAAAGAGCTTTCGATTTGACGACAACTTAAATGCTAAAGAATTTAGTCATGAATGAGAACAAATTCTCGGCGTTGCTGGTAGCAGTAATGATGTACACCTTATGACAATTAGAATATTATAACGAACATAAAGATGAACTGAAAGGAGAGAAGGGTGACACCGGACTCAAGGACCTCAAGGAATACAAGGAATACAAGGAATACAAGGACCTCAAGTGCGAAAACGGTTTGGATGGAAAGGATGAAGGATTGGAAAAACTGCTAAATCATGGATATGGGACCTTATAAATACTGGTTTAACAGCTGCTTCATATGGAGTTCTTCTAATACCAAATCGGAAAGATATGGGCATACTTTGGTGAAGAAGTTTTAAATGACGTTAAAAATGCTTTGAACTTCATTTTCAAATGGTTCGGATTTATTAAACACTTTTATCTGGTTGGATGCAAGAAACAAGGAGTCAAATAAAAAGATACTTGTAAGACGCTATAGCAAACATGCCGTACGGGATTGGATACTTTACGACAAGACACAAAATACACTAAAGGCAAGGCAAATGATATTCTTGGCTCAGTATCAGACATGCATGAAGATTGGCTTAAAGGTATTGACAAATCTTTAAAAAATCACAAGTCAGTCTATTGCTGACTTACAAGAAAAGTATAGTTTTTTACATAGTGCTATGGACGTACATGATGGAAGCCATAAGGAACTTACTTAATGCTCTAACAATAACTTACAGGAACTATTAAAAGCATTTATAAAGTCTTTGTAAAACCTGGTGGCTCTAAACATTTAGGTCTTTGAGAGCAAGAGCATTTGAAGTCAAGAGATTGCAGAAACTCCAACAGAACCTACAGAAGGAACTGAAACAACAGAACTCCAAAAGACCACAAAAACAACAGCTAATGAAATTATTTGTTCGAATATTTTCCAAGGTACTCTGTTCTCATTGCATAATTCAAGAAATACTTAAGAAACAGACTTGACTTTAGGAGATGATGAAAGTTCTGTATATCTTTCGCTTCCAGTTTTCAAATAAGCAGAACTTTTGAGACAGATATGTTTAATGTATGACAACAATTCTCTGATTTCACAGAATTTGATGACGACATTGACCCCGAACACGGTGAAGAAAGACAGTTTTACAAACATCCTTAAGAAGGAAAGTTTTTAACTCAAAGTCTCACTATTGATCGCCAAAGATGGCGATTGGACTGTTGCTTCAGAGCTTGAAGAAAAATACTTTTCTTCGGAGGGTGGTGGTTAGGTCCATGAACTTGAATAATGAGATTAGAAGAGAGGCATCTAATATTAAACAAACTGATATTTCAATAAAGAGTTCAATATATAATAGAAATTTGCTATGACAGAAAGAATAAAACTATAGCAAAAAGAAATATTGTTTTTCGATTGATATTTTTGTAATATTCTTCGTTTACAAATGATTTTGACATTGTATTCTTGGGGAGATGTTGCGATAATAAAATTTAACGATTTCTTATTCAAATTCTATATACATTCCTATCTTGAAGTAAAATTTTTCTTTAAGAGTGCCACTACACCTTATTAATGTCTTCGATTCAGATGTTTAAGGTTAATTAATTCCAATAGACACGTTCACGCCATTTGTCAGAAATTTGAATTAAAGTCAGGATACGCGTAGTGCACCCTTAAGAACATTTGTCATTACAAGTATAAGTTAAAGACACTCAAGATGCTTTTTGTCATTCAATAATCTATTCTCTCGCTATCCCTGCAAACAATTTCAAATGGTCGCATTCAATTTCTGTGTAATACAATATCATTCACTAGGATCATTTATTCATAACTTTACTCACTTTTAACATATTTCTGTAAAGCAGGTAATATGCTTCCAAACGTAACAATCATTTATCATTTTCCTTTAACAAGCTGCGTTTAATTTTTCAAGGATTTATTATTATCGTTTTTTTATATTTAAAAATTAATTTTTTTACAAAACAAAAAAAAATAAAAAAAACTATTTATTTAAAGAAGATTAATGATATCTTCGTTCTTTGTCTGGAGTGCGACGTCTGTAAGCTGTGTGTCCTTCGCTGTCAACAACACTCAAATCGAGGTCTTCACGAGACAAGGAGAACTTTGACAAACTTCGATTTTTTCGTTTTCAATAGCGTGAAATAGGAGTTCGCTTCATCAAGTTCTGACGGTTGACATCGACATTTTCGTGTTGAAGCAACATCTTCGACGAAAACTAGTTGAGCCGCATTTAGCGGCAACATGGAGAGGTGTCCACTGGATTGAGTCGACGCAGTTCAAGTCAACGTCATCTACGATCGGCCGAAAAGACGAATTTAAGTCTGAGAAATCCATTAGATCGCAGCGATGTGAAAGAGGTGTGAAACATAGAATCATCAGGAAGTTGTGGATTGACATCTTTTTTCGTTCAGAAGACACCTCAACGCACTGTTGTTGGTGCGGAGAAGAACTGCGTAATGAAGCAGCACTGCGATTCTTCTTGTCGACCCCGATGTTCTTCTCGATTGCCTGGAAAACTCAAGAGAAGTTCTAAAGCTTCGAAATGCCGTCACGAGCTGCCCGAAATCATGCTGTACGTGATGAGTTGTTAGTGGCTGAACAATGGAGCGATCAGAAAAGAAGAAGTCGCAGAACACGTGTGTGGTACCATTAATTGCTCTCAACATAACACTTTAATTGTCAACATCTTCTTACAATTAAAGAATTCTGCTACAAATTCAATTTATTTGATTTATCAGATACTAATGTTTTAAAAAAGCATATTGTTTTGATCAATTTCATCTTAATTCAATATTGCATTCTATTACTGCTACTAAACAATTCCATTGTTTCGCATATTCCAACAATTCGTATTGGTCAAAAAAAATTAAACATTCAAATTCCCAAATAGGATATAAATGATTTTTTGTAGATACTAATTCTCGAAATTAATGCTTAGAGATGTTGGATATAGACTATTCATATATTAAGGTGCACCACGGAGAGGATCATGTAAACTTCAGAATTTAGAACCTTATTTTTAGGTATTATCTTGGCTACCTATTTAGGCTCAAAAGCCAAAAAAAAATATCAAAAAAATACAACTTGACTTCCATTATGACCCTTTCATGTGAGTAGTTTTTATCCGCTAGTATTATTCCCTTTGGAATCTCTTTACAATTCGAAATCAAATTCAAATTCTCCAGTAGAAGAAAAGAAGAATCGACTTACTACGGTTTGATAATACGAATATAATACATATATTTAATTATTTTTTATTATACATAATAATTGTTTAAGCTCATTTCCATCAAATTTTTTTAAATAAAAACATTAAATGTTGAAAATGTCATATATTTTAATAGGGTTTTGGCACTTTATTGAGGAATTACTACATACATAGTCGAACTGAATTTGATTAAAAAAAAAGGAGTGGGGCTTCCCAGGGCTGCGCCCCTTTCTAGCCCATAAGAAATTTGCCCAACACCCATGAGGAGGACCGAACCCCAGCCGACAGCCGGTGACAAAACCAAAACCGTGTTATTTACATCTTATTAATAGTGTCACTTTTCACAATTATATAGTTTCATGTTTTGTCACTTTTCTGTCACTTTTCGGGCTAAAAACATTTTTATTATTATATATAAATGAATTTTACAAAAACCTCCGTTTACCGTTCTTTGGAAATAAAAGTAGATGTAAAGATATAAATTATATTGAGAGACTTAAGAAACTTACCTCGAATGGTTTCTAACATTTGTAGATTTGTTCGCGTGGAAGTTTCTATAATCCCCATTGTCATACAAATTCCTGACTCAAAGTTATATGCAAGACTCTCGACAAACATTGACCGTCTCAAACAATCCAACTACAAACACAATAATTGAAAATAAAAAAATACCTATAGGAAATGGAACGTATTACCATGTAGATAAAAAATATTGTAGGAGAGGTTTTTGAAAAAAGCAGAAATAAGACTGATAGTATTAATCTGCCTAGACTACTTATATAGTTGTCTATTAAGAGTTTTCATTGGACATTGAAACACTTATGTCAAAAAGTTTTATATCTTAACTTTACAAATGTTTTCCAAGAGGGACATAGAAAAATATATTGAGGAGTAATAGAGTTTGTGAGATGTTCATTGGACAGATTTGTATGAAAAATATAAAGACAAGGAAAAATGTTTTCTTTATAATAGGACCCGCCGTTCTATAACAACATGGATTTTCAATACCAAGTAGACTGGACTTTGAGGATCTAAAATAGCTGATATTATAAAACATCGCAACGCTTTTAACTTTCACTTAAAATGCCACGTAAAGCTACGTAAGAATATACGTAAGGGAAGGGAGCACTTGAAACATCCAATAGTAAACTGACACAACAACAACAGTTGCAACAACAAATGATGAATGACCCACTATGTTGCAACAAATGTTCAAGCAAACCCTATGCTTTTAAGCCGAGTTATTGGTGCACAGAGTGGAGGTTTTAAGAGCGGCACTTTTAAGCGAAAATGCAGGCTATGGTGGAGCTGCAGACGAAACAGCTTATAACCCTACAAAGTCAAATGAATTTGAGTCACCAAAAAATCAATAACAGATGTCAAAAAAAGTCAAACATAGACATACAGAAACAAAATAAGTGAAAACGAAAAGAAACTAGTTAATTATGACAGACACACAAGAAACTCAATGAGTTAAACGTATAGAAAAAGAAGAAAGAGAACAACTGAAAGAACTAAGTACAGAGGAATTATGCGAAAAAAGTGCAGAAAAGCAGCAGAAGTAGCAAAAAATGCGAACAAGATGTTATTAAAATTGAAAAAACCATACTACTCAATATAAAGTACTGAAAGATGAAGAATAAAACAAAAAGCCATGAAGACATAATATGGATAGCGATGAGATAAAAAAGAAGTTGAAGCAAATGTAAAGGCAGAAAAACTTTTTACAGTTGCCAAAAAACCAAACCGTACAGTATGAAAAAACTTAGCACAAGGAAAGTAAAATAACGAGACGCAGCCATGCAAAAGGCAATGAAAAGCGCCCAGAATATATTAAAAGCTAATTAATGGACTGGTTAGATTGCCCAAGCCCAACGCTTAAAGCAGCCCAAACTTATAGGTCAATAAGGACAAAAATACAAGCGGATGAAGACAGTTCAAAAATGAAGCTTTAATGAATGCTGACTTTAAGAATGCCTTCGAAGCTCTTCATAGTAGGTGAAACAAGTGAACGATTTCTCATCTTGGAAAAGAAACTGAAGCTGAAGGTTTCGGACAAAGAGTTAGAGAAGTAGCCACAAAATATGACGAAAATAACAGATGCATGCAACGAGACAGGTGCAGTTCAAAGTGCCTATGACGCCGTTAGAGCAAAAACTGTTGTGGAAAGTCAGAAAAGAGTTACAAAACAGACCAAACAGACCTTAGTAAATGCTTTCTTAAAACGAAAAGTCAGTGGACATTATGCTGCAGATGCGAACATATTGTGGCCAAGCTGGTGGAACTTATTATATTAACCAGCTGGTGGAATTTATTACCACCAAAAACCCTCCAAGAGAAGGCACCTGCACCGGGACTACCTAAACATTTACATCGTCACATGGACACAGGAACCACAGGCATGCACCAAACCAACACAAACAACCAACAGTTTCAAAATACCAGCACAGCAACACAACCAACACCACAACAACAAACCAAAACAGTTCAAACCCTGCACAGCAAACAACACCCAAAACCAACAGTTCAAAATCCAGCACAGCAACAACAACCAAACTTTTAAGGACGAGTTACGGAAAGTGAGGTTGAACGAAAAAGTGACACTTTATTTGTTCGGATAAAAATTCCCTATATATTTACTTGTCAAAAATCAGACTTTTTTTGCTTTAAAAAATTTATAAGTGTAAATTATTGGAACGAAGGTTGAAAAGGAAAAGGATATCTCTTACCTTTCATTTCCCTCGAGGAAAGTTCAAAAACTTGGTGCAATCAGTTCTGATTGCACCCAAGTTTTTGCAACTTTGTATAAGGAATTTGGCTTATGATGTACTGATCATGATCAGTACATCATAGCCAACAATTCCTTCGCAAACAGCGGAACTTGTCCGAATAGTTTAACATTTCAGACCAACAATAATTTTAAAAAATAATGAAAAAGTTGATTTGTGAATCATTGAAATATTAATGCTGTTATATATATATATCAGATGATATAAGAATTGATTTTTTTAAATAAAAAATAAAATTTTAATTTTTAATTGTTTAAAATAAGAATAGTAAGCGACAAGTAATTTAAGTTTTTTGCTTTGTTAAATTATTTTGGTTGGCAAATGCAATTGTGTCACTTTTGTTTGAGTTTCACTTTCCGTAATTTGTCTTATGATACAACAGTTCAAAATCCAGCCACAGCAACAAACAACCAAAACCAACAGTTTCAAAACCTGCACCACAAACAACAACCAACAGTGTCAAACCCTGCACAACAACCAACAGTTCAAAACCCTGCACAGCAACACAAACAAGAGCAAGGACATAAAAGAAGTAGAGAAAAAGGAAACCAAGAATCTTAAAAATGCTTAAGGAAGATTATTGGTTACCCAGATACTCTTGACTTTAGTGACAGTATAAAGAAGCTATTAAGAAAGTTCAAGGAAGGAAATACTGACCCGAACCTATTAGCTTTATTGGTTCAGCAACCCAAATGGGATATAATTCAAACCGGAAAATACAAGTCGCTAAGGGATATGAATTTTAATAGGCATATCATCCAAATTGACATGACTGAATTTACTTCCGAGATTATTGATGTCAGAGAATAAATGATAATTCAACTCTCTCATGAAAACGCGTAAAAATAGAGACGAACGAAAGAAAAAGGTTTATGAGTCCGGATGACTTAGATAGGGAACTTTTTAAAAACGGTCTCGGAAATATTATGGAAATGCAGCAGATTGAGGTACAAGAAACTCCACAGGAGAAGTTCAGATACAACCAGACATGGAAGAAATAGTTCAGCAAACAACAGCTAGAAGACTGAAGGAAACGAACAAATCCTCCTTTGAACTAACTTCACAAACTAGATGAAGATTTGGAACAGCCGAAAAATCTTGACCCTCAACAAGAGTATGCGGAGAAATGGAATCTTTCCAAGAGTTAAGTAAAAAAATTCGGCTGACAATAGCTAGAAGAATATTCGAAAATGTCACCGACATACAAAAAGACTCCAACATCAGATGAAAATATTCAGCATTGAATGGAAGTACTGAAAGATAATTACACAAATACAATAATTCCTTTTTTACTTACGACCATATAACGTTCCAATCTGTTGGCTGAACTCGGTTTTGAAAATAAAAGGTTAAATTCACCAAAAAACATATAGAAATGAAACATTGTTTTTAAAGTTTCATTCAGAAACCTAACCAATATTGGAAAAAAACATACTTTTGTTTCTGCGACTTTGGAACTACAATGAAGGGGTCATTTAGAGCCTAATCCGGATAAGGGTGTTTCATTAACTTACACCTCAATTCCAAGAAGTTTGTAGACGCAATGAAGTGAATGGTGAACCAGATATAGCTGGTATTTTCAGCGCGGCTTAATGCCGTTTGAAAGATATGAAACATGCAGATATTTTGGACCAGTATTTGAAATGAACATGGCTAGGGAAATATAAACACCTGACGTTCTAGAAACATTTATCTCAAAGAACTACACAGACCATAGAGATGTGTATATTTTGGTGAAGAGTTAGGAAAGAGAACGGTAGGGAGAGAGAAGGAAGAGAACCTATTGTACATGACCTTGCCAACGAAAAGTTGCAAAAATGTCATAAAAAACTTACTTGCAAGACAATGAAATTTGAGAAGGGATGAATATTTAAGAAAACTCAATTGCGACCTTTACCAAATGAAATGTTAGTATTTGAAAAACCATGTTCCATGACAAAAATAAAACCAACTACAGAAATAAATGACGCAGACGAAACGTTGGGTTAAAGCTTCCCATCACAAAGATATTATGGTTAACATGGAAAGAAAACCAGAATGGCTACAAAAACATATATTTGGAAACAGCTTTATTTCCATATGGACAAAGCTCTGTTTTGAAGAGCTTGAACCGGAAACTAGCGAAAGAGTCATGCAAACAATAAACGAAAAGACTCAATACAAACTATGACAAATCTTTCTAGGATTATAGGTTACCTGAGATGGGCGACCAGCAGCTAAGGCAAAAAGGACATGGGAAATTTACAACATACTCAGTGAACATGTGGCAAAGATGCAACAACTTAAAGCAGAGGGCAAGTTACCAAAAGCGACACCAAAGAAGAAGAGAAGAGTAGAAACAAAGTGAAAGTAGTGAAGAAGTAATTTCAATCTAGTGAAGTAGTGGCAATGAAGAAAAAGAAGAGTTAAAGATTCAGTCAGGAGAAGTAAAGCTTTCGTCGAGTGGGTTTTATTATGACATATAAATCCAACTATTTATATTTTTACCCATATTGAAATGCTACGCCGCTCAGAAATAACGCCAACAGTTTTTGGATGCCATGAACGAATGGTTTCCGAATGGTATAACGAATGCGACAATGCCATTAGAAGTCAGAAAATAGTTCCTGGAACTTATGAATATACAACTGCTGTTTTCTTATGGGAAATGTAGGTGAGTTGGTGAAGGTTCTTCAACAACAGTAGATATTGCATGCGACAGGTTTTCATATTATTTCTTATTGACAACTCATTCTTATACGTGGAACAAGACATTGAAATAAAACCTTCTGCCAAGTTGTCTGACAAGGAAAGGTTGCAATGGAATTTTCTATGTCGGATACCAACTATTGCTTCACAGACAGTTTTCATGGAATAATATATATTTCTAACTACTGACTTAGTTCAAACAGTAACCTGGGCAAACTAATGAATGGTTCGCCTTTGGAGAAAACTCATTACAACCACAAGCTAGAGAACAAACAGACCATATGCAAATATTGAAAAAATTAGAAGACTTGACCTAACGTTCAGGAGTTTATGTTAACCTTTCTGGTTCAGATGGAAATGCTGCCACTAAAGTAAAAAAGATTGAAACTTTAGAGTTCCTTTGTCATCTTCCTCATCTCAGGTTTTTAAGATACTTGCCAAACTGGTCCAGGAAAAAATTCTATCGAACTTACTCAAAAGCAAAAATAACTTAGTCATTCACCAACACAGACCCATTCATTATACAGACGTAAAGGGCAGCAAATAAAAACATCATTTCGCCGAATTTTGCAAAGAACAAAGTTGACTTAGACTTTGGTTCTCAAACTTCAACAATGAAGTAAACATTACTTTCAATGCTGCTGGAGATGCTTGGGATCCTCAGTTAAGTTTACTGCGAAAAGTTTGAATGCAAAGAATAAAAAGCAAGACTTGCAGTCTATAGTGTTGGCCCAGATAGTTTCAATGCTTTAAGCTGCAAATATATTGCAGTTCAACGTATGTCCTATAACCACAATATCTGTCCAAAAGACTTTGCAGGTGAAGTTGGAAAAAAAAAAAAAATCCAAGGGGAGCGCAGTGAAGAAAGATATTGCTTTAGAAACTGCAATGGAAACTCAGATACTATGATTGTACTTGTCATAGCATGACGAACTATAATGACTTATTCTTGTTTTCTACAAACCGCTGGTATTTAAATACAATATAACATAGATAGGCAAATATTACAAGAGAAGAATATTCCCACAGTTGAGGATATGAGGTATACAACTTGACATTAGGATCGTATGAAACTTTAAAACAACATTCACAGCACACTATTACCCTTGAGATGCAAAGTTCTATTATGCCATAATGTAAAACTTGTCATAAGGAAGGTCAAAAAACTCAATATACAAATGGATGACCGTTCAAACTTTTGGCTTGGCATTCATTTGCTGACTCAGAGACTTTATGGGTGGTATATTTCAACTGTTGTACTGTACAAATTCAATATTAACTGCGTGACAAGAGACGGTCTCAGGATGAATTGAGAGCAAAGAATTTACAAACCAATGCACTTTTACGGAAGATGCTCTTTTGAGAGATTGTTCGCAGTGATAATGCTGGGCTCCCAGATTGAAAGACAAGCTTGCCCAGCATAGATTGGACGTTAACTGCCTATCTCTTGAACTAGTACTGTCTTCCACCATCGAACACGTACGGTCTGATGACACCGTCTCTTGCATACATACTGTAGTTCTACCTATTCATAACGCCTTTCCTACGTAGAAATCTTGTCCCAGTATTAAGTTATTTTGTGTTCTCACTATAACAATTCTGAAGGCTTTACCATTTGAGTATTCACACTTCTTTTGCTTTATTGGTCGAAATTTAGTTTCGAATATTGATGCTGCTATCAACTTTCACCAGTTTGGTTATAACGAACAAATTGATTGAATTAGTAATCAATATGTCATGATACAATTTTTGTTATAGAAAATTTTGTATGTTTGTGAGTATAAATTTGTTACTGCTTCAATTCATAAGATATGAATAACTCTCATCTTTTTATTCTAAAGTAAATATCGTCATTTCCGAAGAAAATAGAAGCGTAAGTGTTCAAAGGTTTAAATGGCGGTGGACAGATGTGAAGTTTAAATATCACCAACTCAAAAAACAAACAGTCAAAGTGTTATTGGTCAATGTCAAAGAAAGAGATGTTGAAATGGGGAAAACCATACAGAAGACGAAGATGTAAGAAATATTCCTGTAAAAAGAACAACCAAACATATCCTAAGTTAACAGAGAATTAATTCTGTTGCAGATATTCGAAACAACGTACCAACAACTGAAGACAAACTTCAAAACTCAGAGGAAGATTTGATTAAGCTTTAGTATAATGTTAAACTTGTCGAACACAACCTGTTAAAAGTGAAACTCATATTCATTGCACCTCATGAAGTTTTGAAAGAATATGTGAAACTTTGACTAGAGGCATGCCAACGAATGTAAATCCAAAACATACAAAAGCCAAATGAGAGACCCGCTAATCTAGCTTGCTGTCCGCGCTGATCCATCGATATTACATGTCAATTGATCAATGATATACGTTTATGAAAAGAGAGGGTGAATACGTTGATACTAAAATATAGATTTCCCAGACGTTATTTAACAAATAAATTTTGTGAACGACACAACATTTCATTAAAGTTTATTTGCCTAAAGTATTAATGGCAGAAGGACCACAATGGTTTATACTACTATATACGACTATATTTAATAACCCATGAGTACTTTATTAATTTAATTATACAACAAACTTACAATAGGTCCCTTCAAGAGTCGAATTTGTAAACTAACCTAAAAACTCACATAGACGACTAAAAGCCTGTTTTGCTCTTTTGACACCAGAGACTTTATTGTTGTGAATGGGTAAAAAAATACTCCTTTTGAAGATACTTACTCAGAATATACCACCAACAGGTTTTGATTTACTTATTTAATACTTTAAGCTACGGGGTTGTTAACATGTGCTGCAAACTAGAGCAGGTTTCATTATGTTTGGATTGTCCGACTTGAGTTTACTATTAAAACGATATGAGCTATATATACAAAAAACTTATATCTGGTTTTTACTACCAAACAGTCCTTATAACAGGAAAAGGGTGCATACAAGGAATGTCTATTCCATTGACATTTAAGCACACCAATCTTTATATATTGCTTTCAAATTAGAGTTCAAAGTGTTATTTCGAATTGCGACAGAAACTTTATTGACCAAAAGATACTTATCGCTATAAACATACTTTTCTCTCTGGTTTGCCTATATGTTCATTCGAATTGCAGAATTTTCAACCTTAGTGAACTCAAACACTTTGCGAAGTATAAACTTGGACATTAGTTGACGCAAACTTTGTTCCTGATAAAACTTTGTCCTATGTATTTGTCAATGACGGCACGATAAGTTTCGATTGCGGAAGATTGCAACTGGTGAAAGTATTGATATTACAAAAACAACTTCAACAACAAATAGCTCAAGAACAACAAATGCAACAAATGGAACAACAAAGTCAAGAATAAAAAAATAATATTTTTTTTTATTTTTATAAAAATGTACAGAATAGATGTTTCAGATTTTTATGACTTCCAAGCATTCAGAAATATGTGTCCATTTCGAGACTATAACAAAGCAGTCGAGAATTTGAAACGTTTAGTCATTTATGTCGACTCTGCCCCAGAATGTTATGTTATGAAAGAATGGGATGTAGTCTTTAACAAACCTAAAGCGACAATAGTTTCAGAACAAGAATGTAGACAGAAACTTAAGAAAATAAAAGTCGTACAAGTTGGCATGAAGATGTTAGATGCTTGGGATATCTTATTGTCAAAACTTGAAGATTTTTCAGTTCGTGGTATAAAATTTTATACACCTTCTCCAAACTTCTATTCTATATCTTCACTGGATATAAATACGAACAAGTAGAATGGAAAGAAAATATTATAGAAGCTTGGTTAGACCATGTCAAAGAAATTATATGCAATGGAAACGAAAAGGTTTATGAGTATATCTTATGTTGGTTTGCAAACATCTTACAACATCCAAGTGCTAAAAATGAAACTGCTCTCATTATAATTGGAAAACAAGGAACAGGTAAGAATACTTTCTTTACAGATATCTTGTGCAAACTTTTAGAAGGTTATTCGAACCCGAATATGACAAACTTAGAAAACATTTGTGGTAAATTTAACTCTTCAATTGAGAATATGAAACTTATAGTTTGCAATGAACTTCAAAGTATAGATACAACAAAAATTTTGAACTCAGATGCTTTGAAGAGTCTTATAACAGACAAAGTTGGAGTTGTTGAAAGAAAGTATAAAGACCAAAGAGTTTGTGAGAATGTTGCAAACTTCATTATGGTTTCAAACAATGCTGTTCCGATGAAGTTAGAAAGTTCTGACAGAAGATATGTAGTTGTCAGAACGTCAGATTCTCATATGCAAGATACAGAATATTTTGACGACTTAGCAGAATGTTTGACATCTGACTTTTACAACCACTTGTTCTCATATTTCATGATATTAGATATTTCAAAGTTCAACCCAAGACAAATTCCACATACCGAAGAGAGACAAACATTGTTAGAAGCAAACAAGAGTGTTTATGAACTGTTCATAGATGAAAGCGACTTTGAGTGTTTAGATGAAAGGTCTTTATATGATGAATATAAACAATATTGTCGAGAATATGGTTATATGGCAGCGTCTAAACGAACATTCTTGGCAAATGTCAAAAGTCTTTTAGACGTACAGAATGCTGTATATACAAAGAAAAATTTTTCTGAGTAAATTTAAAAAAAAATATTTTTTTATTCTGAAGAAAAGATGGCAAAATTCATCTCAGTAAATAAGTATATGAATGAAGTCAAAGATAAGTTAGAACCATTCACATATTTGAATGTTTACTTCTACCATTTTGAAAAGTCTTCATTCAGCAAAGTTTGGAACATCGAACCAGTTAAGTTTGCTATTGTGACTAAAAATGGTGCGAAATTTGAAGACTTAGACATAGAAGGTTTGTTAACAGTCAAAGAAAGTTTTGACAGAAGGTTCTCAAACCTTAAAGAAGGCAAAGCATACAAACTTGTTATAC
Organism: Trichomonas vaginalis G3; assembly: GCF_026262505.1. Classification (NCBI taxonomy): domain Eukaryota; phylum Parabasalia; order Trichomonadida; family Trichomonadidae; genus Trichomonas; species Trichomonas vaginalis. The sequence goes on along the minus strand of NC_067208.1, from coordinate 12,903,749 downwards.
CTTATGAACCAAAGAAGACAGACGACTATGAATATTATGAGTCTAAAGTTGTAGAAGTTCAAGGTAAATTGGGTAAAAAGATTTTAGAGTCTAAGCCAGTGTTTACTCCTAAAGAGGAAGAGAATATTGACATTGACCCAGAAATGTTCTAAAAATAAAATTTTATTTTTACATGTCAAATTTCTTCTTCGGTGGAACTGGCTCTGGTTCAGGTTCTTTCTTCTCTTCTTCTACTTTCTTTTCTTTATTTTCTCTCTTCTTCTTTTCTGGTGGAGTTATGTCAAACTTCTCAGAACTATATTTATGTAAAAGTTCTTTGTCCTTTAATAGCTCTTCTATTCTGTTTTCTATTTCATCTTCAAGAACAGCGCATGTGTCTTCTTTGCATTCTAAGAACTTTTGTTGGACTTCATCTTTCCAATCGGCGTCATCTCTGTCAACAAGTCTGTCATTGACAAATTTTAAAACTGCTCTGCTTAATGTTTTATGGTTCTTGTCATATTCCCAGAAACAGAACTTTAGAACAAATTCACCTTTCTTGTTTACACTATGTAAGATTTTATGGTCTACAGATGTTTTGCTGTCAAAAAGTTTGTCTCGAATATAGATAGTGAAATCGCTAGACATTTTCTAAAAGATAAAAATTTTAATTTTTCTAAAAATATGTTAGAAAAAAAGTTTGCTGACATTGACAAAAAATTTGAGAATGTTTTAAACAAGAACAAGAGGAAGTTAGAAAATGCTCAGATAAAACCCATACATGACAAGTTCTTATTTGCTCAGAATGGTATAACAGGTCTAATTGCACCACCTGGGTCGGGTAAGACTTTCACTTATCTTAAAATGGCTGCACAACAACAAGAACTAGATGAGAAGAACCCATTCTATGAGTTAGTTGTTATTTGTTCGACTTCTGGTCAATTTGACCAAAACGTCAATTCGTTCAAAGATATTATAAAGAAGTCTAAGTTAGTATGTATAAAGGATACTGAGTTGTTAGATTGGATAAAGAAGTACCAAAGAAGAGTTTTGAAGTATAATGCTATAAATGAGTATATAAATTCTAAGTTTAAAGACCCAAATGAGGAAATGCAGAGAATATTAGAGAAGAAACACTTCAGAAACAAACAGAAAGAGATAGAATACATTTCGAAGAAATTGCAATCTTACGATTGGAAAACGTACCCTCATAGATGTCTTCTTATCTTAGATGATTTCGCCTCTCATCCTTTGTTAAAGAATAGAGAACAAGACATGTGTCGAATTCTTAAGAAGCTCAGACACTTTAACATTTCAGTCGTAATATGTGTACAGACAGCGAAGAGTTTAAGTAAGGATGTTAAAAGAATACTTACTGACATAATACTTTTCCCCGGATTGTCCGAAGACGATTTCATGGAACTTATGAAAGAGTCCATGGCAGGTAAGTTTGACAGATATGAATTATGGGAGAAGTACAAAGTCATACAAGACCCTCATACTTCTTTCAGAATTCATATCTATGCGAACAAAGTTCAAATTGTAAAAAGTCAAGCGTAAAAATAAAGAGTGCAATTTACTCTACTTGTTTGAAGTTGTCAAAATACTCTGTTATTTTTTCCTTTAACAATGGCAAATCTTCTTTGAAGGTAAGAATTGTACAACCTTTAATATCATAGTGTGTTTGAGGTAACGTATCTTGAACTATTTGTTTCACATCTTCATTCGGTGTCATTGAAATCGGTAAGTTTTTGCGATAGAACCAATTTCTGTCAGATTTATATATCTTAGCAAGGTCGTAAAAGCTTTTGTTGTTTCTTCTGACTAAATGCAACATAACCATATCTCTGTCTTCTTCTTTCTCCAACTCTTCAGTATATATCATATACTTATAGTTCTTTTCCTTTCCTTTTGGTACCGAACGTGGTATTCTTTTCTGTATGCTTTTGTCTTTTGCTTCAATGACTTCATCTTTTGCTTGAAGTTTCTTTTCCATCTCTTCACGTTCTGCTTTATATAGTTCATCTAACATCATGAAAATATAACAAGCATAACGAGGTGAAGCCCACATTGCTACGGCATTTACTAAAAGTCTATGAACATAATATCCTTTCAAACCAGGTGCCAAATTCTTACGATTTTCGTACGGAATCTCTTCTCTCGGTTTTCTGAGGGAAACAATCATATGAGGAAATTCTTCTAAAAGTTCTTTTGTCTGTTGGTTTTCAAACCAATGATATGCTTGCTTTGTAGAACGAAGAGCGTTCATTATACTTTGCATTTGGTACATATCGTCTTTGACCGAACGAATTAGACGCAATTGTTTGTTATATTGTATCCATTCATATTCTTCATTTATAGCTTCATGGACTATAACTGTTGTTGTGTTCTCTGTTGTTGACATATCTGTCTTTATATTCCGGATAAAAAAAATATTTTATAAAAAACTAACTTTATTTTTATCTTTTATGAAAATTCATGAAATTTGGTCGTTTTTCAGTAAAAATAATTTTTAGGTGAAGAGGTGAAATTTCACCTCTTTTTTCACCTAATTTTTCACCTCTTTTTTCACAAGCGTTTTACATGAATTGTACGATGTATATTTGAAATCCTAAACAGTTTTGTAGCTTCTATTTCTTCGCTGAGGATATCAAAAGTTTTAACAATGCCGAAAGTCTCTTTATATTTCTTCTTGACGTCAGACAGAAGGAAATCTTCTGCTGTTGGATAGTTTTTATTAAGAAATGCTAACATGTCCATTTTATCTTCTGCTGACTTTTCTGCTTCTTTCTTTAAGTCTGCATAGTCGTTTCGCATTCTTTCTATCTCTTTGACTGAGTAGTTATATTTTCTTATTGCTGCCTTACATTTTGAACATTGCGGCATCGTTTTTGCGTTATACATTGAAATTTGACCTGCTAAAACAACTAAAGCGTCAATTGCTCTCTTCATCTCAAACATAGCGGGTCTTATTTGTTCGTTCCATACTTTGCCTCTTTTATCTTTATCTCTTATCTGCCATACACATTCAGCAACTAACGAAACAAAGTTGTCGTAGGTCTTAAATTCTTCAGATTTATATATGTCAGAAACATTCTTATATACCATATCGCAATCTTTGTCCATAACCTTATGGTTGCAATGAAATCCAAGAAACTCATAATTTACTTTACGTATGAACTTCTTTATTTCTACTGAGTCAGTTGGTTTGACTTCTATTTCATCGAATTCAGGAATAGTGAGCTTTTGTTGTTGGATTTCAGGTAGTTTAGGCAAATGGTCGATGAGGTCCTCCATTTCATAAAGATACTGTTCATTTGTTTCATCTTTCGCACTACAGTCTAAATTACTTGTTAAAAGTTCTTGCTTTATCTTCTGGATTTCTGTTTCAAAAGTATATGAAGAAGGAATAAAGCTTTTCATCTCTACCAACATTGACGTAGGATTCATAACTAAAGAGTTTGGTGAAGTTGTTGTTTGAATTGTTGTTGTGCCGATTGTTGAAATCATATCTTTTATACAAAATAAAAAAATATTTTATAAAAAACTAACTTTATTTTTTTCTATCTTAAGGAAATTCATGAAAATTCACGAGAAAGCTAAAGCAATCAGAGCCGCAAAGCGGCTAGGGTGAAAAATTAGGTGAAAAAAGAGGTGAAATCTCACCTCTTCACCTAAAAATTATTTTTGCTGAAAAATGACCAAATTTCATGAATTTTGTGAAAACTCAACGGTTTGACACATGTCATATGCCATTTTACTCAGAATTTTGTGCTGAATTCGGCAAAAAATAAAATTTAGGGTAAAATGTTAGATCTAACATGCTAACATAAACTTTATTTTTTTTAAGTTTGGTCATCCTTCACTGTATGACAAATATACTATATTTTACTTAAAAATATGCAAGCGGCTCATAGCTCAGTGGTACGTCGGACATTGTTCTGAAACAGTACAAGTATTGTTCTGAAACAGTACAAGTATTGTTCTGAAACAGTACAAGTATTGTTCTGAAACAGAAAATTTTTCTCACAAATTGAGAGCTTTTACGGGAAATTTGTTCTGAAAAAGTTCAAGAATTGTTCTGAAACAGTACAAGTATTGTTCTGAAACAGTACAAGTATTGTTCTGAAACAGTACAAGTATTGTTCTGAAACAGTACAAGTATTGTTCTGAAACAGTACAAGTATTGTTCTGAAACAGTACAAGTATTGTTCTGAAACAGTACAAGTATTGTTCTGAAACAGTACAAGTATTGTTCTGAAACAGTACAAGTTTGTTCTGAAACAGTACAAGTATTGTTCTGAAACAGTACAAGTATTGTTCTGAAACAGAAAATTTTTCTCACAAATTGAGAGCTTTTACGGGAAATTTGTTCTGAAAAAGTTCAAGAATTGTTCTGAAACAGTACAAGTATTGTTCTGAAACAGTACAAGTATTGTTCTGAAAAAGTACAATGGACAACATCGAGCCATTAGATGAGGCAATTTACCTTATAGAGATAAATGAAGTTGTTAAGCAGTACTTGGGCAAGGACAAAGCCAACAAGTCCCTCGGCTTCTGGTTGTCTGGAAGGGCTGCTTTGAATCTCGAAACTTCGACTGGAATTGTCCTGCAAATACCAGAAAACACTTCTGTAGACGACATAAAGGAGATGAAGAAAGAATCTCTTCTCAAGTTCTTTGCAAAGCACCCATGGATACAACTTCCAAACAGAGAGAGTCCAATTCCACGAATTATACAAATTCTCAGAGCACTGTTCCACTTCTCTGGTCAGCCGTTCTACAGAACCTGTGAAGGCGACATTCAGCCAGTTCAGTAAACATCTCATTTTAACTCACTTTTTTTATTTTTTTGTGAAAGTGTCAAAAATAAATTGTTTTCATGAGTTTTCTACGATGTTAGAAAAGTGGTTAGAAAACGTGTTAGATCTAACATGCTAACATAAACTTTATTTTTCAATACTTTTTCAGCACTTTTCCGTAGTTATATATGAAAGACAATTCGAGATAAAAGTCACAGTACAATGGAATAATATGTTGCACACCATTTGTTGTGAACCAAACTTGAAAGTCAGAGAAACTGTTACTAGGTGGTTCGTAGAATTTAGAAGCAAAGTCATAAAAGTCCTTACCAATACATAGAAAACTATTGTTGCTTGAACTGAAACTTGCATGACACATAACATTTTGAGGGTCAAACACGTTTCTATAAACCATCAAATCTGCTGGTGGAAGTATAAATTTAAATGGACCATCTGGTGGTAATGGTTCGTTCTGGTTTAGTAACCGAAGAAATTGTGCCCAAGAACGTTTGTCTACTTCCCAAAATAAAAACTCTGTATTTCTTGGAGGGTTAATTTCAATCTTTTGAAATGAAACGGTGGAGTTCATCTTGTCATATTCTAGTTTCAGATAGTATGTTCCATTTAGTAAAGAGTCGTATTTTTCTTGAAATTCCCAATAATATTTGTTCATTTGAGTTTGAAAGTCATTTAGAGTTTTCTCAAGACTTTCGTCTGAACGAACTGTAAAGATTCTCATTTCGTCAAATTTGTCTATTATACCATCAGGACCTTTATACTGCCCATGAAAATATACTGCGAACATAAATGCGTTAGTTCTATTTGAAAACAAAACTCTTCTAAATCCTATTGCCTTTGCATCTGAAGGACTTTGAAGCCAACGAATTGAATAGTCAAACCTGTATACTCGGGATGAAATTTCTTCATCTGAAATAGTCCTACCAGTATTTGTAAAGATATAGTCTAACGGTTTTGTATCTGCTACTTTTGTTCTTTGTTTTTCAACCTGAAGCATTTAATATATGTAAAAATATATTGTTTTAAAAAACGTTTTTATTTTATGCAATGTTTTATTTCTGTGCCGTCTTCAAGTATGCCCCAATATTTCCTTTTCGATATTACATGAACTTCGGAAAATACCTTATCTAGCTTAAAACAGCCCATCTTTTCACTGACCATACCCATTTCAATGAGTTTGTTGTATCCTTCTTCGTTCGTCATGAGTGCGTCAATGTTCTCATAGTAAACCTTGACTTTGGATTTGACTTCGGAGAAGAATTTGTTGTACTCGTCAAGGACTGCTTTTGCGAACTGAGGGTAAGACCAATGTTCGACAATAGGTTTTAATGTGGTTACTAAGCCACTTTGACCTTGAGTGAATTCGTACTTCAAAACAAAAGGAGAAAACCTTTCAACAAAGTTGTCGACCTTCTCATAATGTTTACTCTTCATCTCTTGAGGTTTCTTAATGGAATATCCCCATGTCGAATTCATAAGCAATTTGAGTGTCATTGCAAGTTTGGGGTTTGAAGCTTTCCTAATATCATACAGTTGTTGTATGACTTTTCCAACTGTATAGTTCCTTCCCGGGAACTCACCATCTTCGTTTGGAATTCCAGTCGGAATATATTGGACAAACCTCATGTATGCAGCGTTAAGGTCGACATAGTATATCTTTTCATCTGAGTCGAACTTGTCGCAACCAATTGGTCCAGTTTGTGGAAATTCAAGTGAGTCTCTTATCTTCTGAGAAACTTCTCCTGTTATCTCATAAACATCATCGAAGCAACCTGTTTCATATAAAACCTTCTGACCTAACTCAGATGCTCTCCAATACAATTTGACGTCAATTGGATGTCTCAATGGAAGTTTGTTTATAGCATCTTGATGTTCTTGCAACCTCATTGGAAGTTCTTCTGGTTCAGGTTGGTATCCGAACAATCCAACTCCTTGTGGAACTGTGTACTTCTTTTGTACTAGAACTTTGTCTGGAACAACTTTTGGTCTTGCTAACAATGAAAAGTTTGTTTCATCTTTTGGTACAAAAGTTTCTGTCAGCTTGTCATCTGGAATTGGTTCCAACAAACCTTTCTCGAAAAGAATATTTACAGCTCTGACAATGTTGCACTTGCCTTTTCCGAACAATGGGTTTGTAAGACTTTCGTTCAACATGAAGTGGTTGTGGACAATTACAATCTTCAACCATGGTAAGTCTTTGTCAACAACATAGTCGTCATGTGAAGAACCTTTAGCTGTAGGTATGTTGACTCGGATATTGACATTTGCCAACGGTGCAATTTTTGCCAATTGACCTCTGATAATGTACCTTGTCTTCACACATGACTCAAGATACTTCATCTTCTCATCTGTAACAAGACCAGAGTTCCTGAGACATGTAAGAATGCAAGGTTCGTTGACAATTGTTTCAATTGAATTGTAAATTCCATACCTTGTCAAGTCAATGTCAGACTTATTTATGAAGGGGAAGTATCCAGCATGTTGTCTGACTGCTTGAGGGTTAGGTTGGTACCATTCGAACTTGACACTTGCAATTCCTTCAATTGCATTCAAAATGTCTGAGTCGGAGTCAACCATTTGTACTCTCTTTGTAGTCTTGAAAGCGTCAAGAAGTTTTGCGGCTGTTTGTTCATTGCCATGTGCATAGTAAATGTGACCATCCAAATCTGTTATGGTCAATCTGAGATTGTGTCCTTTCTTATTTCCGTCTTGAATTGCAGCAAGTACACCCATGAAGCCTTCTTTGTTCTTTCCTTCGTCAAAGTTTACTGTAAAGGTTCGACCAGACGTAATTTGACTTCTAACTTCACGATACTTTTCATATGAATATCTTGTTCTTTCCATGGGAGCATGTGCGTCTTCACCTTTTCCTTTTTTCCTTCTCAAAGGATGCAATTGTTCGTCATGTTTCCAGTAGAATCTGGCAAAGCCGTCGTGTCCTTCAACTTGAGGTTCACTAACATCGAAAGGCATGTCCATAAGACGTTCTTCTTCTAACCTCTCTAGTCTGTTTGGATAATTGGCACGTGCTGTTTCCAAATCCATTTCGTAGCGAAGACCAGCCAGTTTGTCATAGACTTTTATGGGTCTTCCCTTCCTATATTTAAAATTCTTCGAAACTCTCCAACCATATCTTTGTAACTCTGCTTTTATTCTAGCAGACTTTCTGTCCATTCTATATGGGGGCATTTTTATAAAAATAAAAAAAATATTTTTTTTCTTTACTTTACATAACCGCCTGCTGCCATAAGTCTTTGACGCCAACCCATACCAGCTAATGAAGGTTGACTTGGTTTAGTTTGGAAACTAAACTTTGGTTTTGGTTTATCTTCAGTTTTTGGTTTCTCTTCTTCTATCGGTTTTTCGTCACTTTTCGGTTCCTCTGACTTTACTTCACTTGCAGGAACAGTTGTGTCGTCAACATCTTCATAAATATCATATGCCATTTGTTTTTGTTTTCCTTTCAACTTTTTGTGTTTGTTGTAAAGTTTAGAATATTTCGACTCTAAGTCAATGAGATGTTCTATAATGAACTGTTGGTCAGTGAAGTAAACTTTTCCATCTGTTGTCTCGAAAGCTCCTTCAGACTTCAATATTTTATTTGTGAGAGTCTGTTTCTTTTTTGAGATACTAGCCGTTCCATTTCTATGAAAAGTGACTTTATAGTTAGAGTTTGTATTTCCAGACCTGGCACTTTCTATTATTGAATTTTTCTCTTCATCTGTAAGTTCTTTGACAGGTTTTGACAATGGTTCTGAACTTTTTGTTTGTGGTGTCAAATCTACCGTTTCAACTTCTTCAGTCATTTCATCTCAGTAAAAAATTTTAGTTTGGTTTGTTTTCAACTGGTTGTTGAGGTTTTTGAAGTCGGTCTAAAACTTCCTGAGGTATAGGAAGAACTTTACAAACACGTGGTTTAAATGCTGAAAGCCGACAAATCCATCTTGAACTTATTTGTCTCAATGCTGCATTGTTCATTTCATCTCAATAAAAAACTTTACATTCCCCACGTTTGAGGCGGTTGAGGTTGGTTATTGTTTACCCATTGTTGTGCATGGTTATATCCTCTGTTAAAGAATCTTTCACCTTGGTCCATATAGTGTCCTGCTTGGTTATAGTAGTCATTTGCTTTGTTATAATAGTTTCCTGCTTGTCTTCCTACATTGTCCATCCATCCTTGAACTTTTCCTCTTGTTTCAGGATTTGGAATAAGATTTGTTGCATCTCGTGCTACATCCCAACCTTTCTGTACAGTTTGTATAATAGGTTGTGCTTTCTCTTTAAGTATACCTAATGTACTCAAAATCTTCCTTCCAACTCCAAATGCACCTCTGGCTATTGTTCCCACTGCGGGTAAAAATCTAGATGCGACTCCTGCTAATGCGCCAAATAAACCCATTTCTTATAGGGTAAAAAATGACGAATCCAAACAAGGACCCGTATGTTTCTAAGGCAACAAAGAAAGCACTCATGATAAAAATCTTTAGTTCAACACCAAATGCTTGGTTTATGGATATCTTGGAAAACATTCCGAGGTATAGAGAAGATGGACCACCATACTGGCTAATATTTGTTGGTCAAAACACAAGATACTGTGAAGCCATACCATTATGGTCCAAAAATATTTTAGATGTGAAAACTGCTTTGACAATATTCGTTGACAAATACCATCCAACAAAACTGACATCTGACTGTGAAAGTTCTTTCAAATCAGATGATGTAAAAAACTATCTGCGTTCAAAAAATGTAAACCAATATTTCATTGTCGACCAAAACCATTCTGCTCTTGGTGTCATTGACGGTTGTATAAAAATGTTAAGAGACTTAAACCAACCACAAGGTGGTGAAGCAAATGAAATGTCATATGACGACAAGTATAGACACTTCTCCATGGCAAAGATGAGACAAGTTTTAAATATTTACAATAACCGTAAACAAAAAGGTTTGGGAAACCACTCCCCCGAAGAAATGAAAAACAACCCTGACTTAGAGAAAGACTATATATTTAATAATTTAGTCAAAAGAGACAAACAAGAAAGAATGCCGGGCTTCAAACTTCAGAAAGGTGACAAAGTAAAAATAGAAATACCTAAACGCGACCCATATGAAAATACTATTGACTATGACAACAATGGGAACCCGACAGGTACTCACATTCGTGTTCGTAAAAATAGAAGAAAGTATACAAGAGAATATTATGAAGTTTTAGGCAAACATGGCAAAATGTACACACTGCAAGCAGAAGATAAAACTACTATTGTCAGACCTCGTTTCAAACTTGTCAAAGTTCAAGGTGGTATACTTTCAAAGACAGTTCCTAACAAATATAAGACAACTCCTGACGAATATGCTAAAGAAGTTGAAAATGACGACTAAGCAATTATATACCATGCGTAAACTGTCATGTAAGGTGGCATGTAGTCTTTACTTTGTCCCGTTGTTTGCGTATATCCTGAAACGTGATGTGTATGGTCTCCTTCTCCCCAAGTGTCATCCCAGTAACAATTTATAGCAAACTTAACGTCGTCTTTAACATCATATCCTTTACCTTTTGTCATTCCTGTCCAACCCCAATATCTATGCCTATGCCAACCTGCTTGAGATGTACTTAAATCTATGTAATGACTGTGTGCAGGTAAATTTTCACCTGAAATCGTTTTACTTCCACCTGTTTCCTTTGAAGAGTTTGCACAATACAAAAACCTGTCGACTATTTGTTCCCATGCACCAACACCAAACATTACTTGAGGACCTCTTGCATCCATAGATGTATAAATAGAACCTACTGGGTTCATTAAATCAAACATATGAGATATTATAGGATTGTCTCTTTTGAACTTAAAATATAGTGCAACTATTTCAGGTTTCTTCTGGTTTGTGTCAGAATATTTTTTATAATATAATCTTATGTTTTCAGGGTAGGTAAAGTCTTGACTATAATATTTATTTCTGTCATCTTCATAATAATATACTATTCTTGTTTTGTCTATTGCATTATATCTTTTATATCTATAATAATCTAAATATAATGTTTGCTTTTTTGGGTCTACATGTGGTGTTTTGTCGTCAGCACCATAGTCATAATAATATGGTGCTGGAGATGGGTCAGGTAATATCATATCCACCATTTCATAAACTCGGAAATATTTATTTTGTTCATCTCCATATAAGTTTAAGTAGCAGTTGTTGTCTAATGGAACTTTAACTTGTGTACCATCATTCTTTATATAGCTTACATACATTTCATTGTTATTTTTCGGAATGAGTTTATGCCGTGTACCATTTTTTAAGGAATGTACAAACTGCCATCTAAAATATTTATTTTCTTCATTGAAAGAAAAGTCACCAACAATAGTTTCAATATTTTTTGTTCCTATCAAACTTTGGTATATTTTATTGACATATGTTTTATCTGCTTTTGTCTCTAATGTTTCTTGTAAGTCTGTTATTTCAGAAGATGTATGTGTATGTCCAACGGCACTTTTCCTGTTTAAGGTTTCTTGTAAGTTTGTAATATCAGATATAGAATGTGTATGATGTTTTTGTGGATATGTTCCTTCTGTCCATGCGAAAATATATTCTTTTGTTGCATCTACATATCCAGCTATCCATGTCGAGTCTGCTTTTGTATTCCTTAACTCTGTAACACCTTTCTCAAGCTCTTTCAACTGTTGTCCATCTTCCATTAAAGCTCTGTCATGACTTGAAACCGTTTGTGCCAACATATCTACAGTTTCTTTGTCAGCTTTATTTTCAACATCCTCTTTTGTTGCATATGTTGCATCTGCTCTGTCATGTTCTTCTTGAACTTTTTCAATGACATATTCTTTGTCAGCTTTATTTTCAACATCTGCTTTCAAAAGAAGTTCATTTATAGGTTTCTCGTTTAAAGTTCCTTTTGTTGGATTTATACAGACAGTATGGTTCTTATTGTCTTGAAATAGAAACTCATCTGTCATAGGGTTTATTGTCAATTTTAGGTTTTTCTTTTTCAATGACTCAGATATTTTAGCATAGTTTGAAAAGTTTGTTGTGTTCATATTTAGAGCTTGCATAATGAGTGTCGGTTGTGTTGTATTTCTCTCATAGACGCTGTTTCATTTGACATTTTTATTATAGATAAATATGCTTCCAATAGAAAAAGAAAATTCAAGAGTTGCTACAACTAAACCATTAGATGAACTTTTTACTAATGTCGGTCAAAAGTTTGACTTAGATACTATAAAGCATGAAGGCTATCGTTTTGACTACCCATTAAGATGGTTAAGAGACCATCTGTCACAAAAGCTATTGGCTTTCGAAGAATAAAATTTGTGTCTGTAAAAGATAAAAGTTTTCCATTTATTGTAAGGTTTCATATAGATTATACATTGAAGGGAAACGAAAAATGTGGGAAAAATTGAGCTAATACAAGTTGACCTTTCATCTTCTCTACAGACTGCGTTAAAAATATAGAAGATAAAATAAATTCATGTTATGCAAAATATGCTGATGAATATGCGAATACCGAGAGCACACTTTATGTGAGAATTGTATATGACAAACAAAATTCACAAGTGTCATTTCAAATCTACGAAAACAATCCAAATAAAGACGAACAAATATATACAGAATTCACTGCAATGTCATGGTATTATTTGCAAAGAATGTTAAATCAGAAAGTCGAACTTCCTTTAGCAAATATTTACAGTCGATATGCAAGAGATGAACCATATTTTTTAAAGATGTTTTCGACCAAGATGCTATTATTGTTCATGCTTCATTTTCTGGCGCCCAAAACTCTTTCTTATGCTTGGCAAATGACTTTTACGAAAAACCTACAAAGTTATACGAACCACCAAGTGGAAGTATTTCAGACTTTCAAGTATGGTTTACTACAGATGGAAGAAAAGAATAATTTATTATACCATGCGTTTTACTTAGAACTTAGTTTCATATACAACTACTATCGAACGGTAAAAATATAATTTTTAATACGGTTGAGGTGTTGGATTTGGTTGCCAACTAGACTGTGGTGCAGGTTCAGGCTGTTGTATTACAGGAGCTTGCTCTTCTGGTTCAGGGTCTTTAGGTATAATACCAACGAACTGACTACTCTTTTACAATATTTTTGACACCGTTCCAAATTCTCTTCCGACAGATTTTATTCATTCCATATACCTCTTCAACATTTCGAAAGAAGTTTCCTATTCTTCCAAAGAAACCATTTTACTAGTAGTAAAAATCTAATGTCCACCTAGTCTCTTACATTTCCTGTTGAGTTCCATAGCATTCTTTAACTGGAGCTCATACATTCTGTTTCTCCTCTGGTAGAAAACATATTCTGGGTCAACTCCTGTGTTCGCGTCATCTGCATAAGTTGTTTATATCCACTTCAGGGTTTGTATAAAACTCTTTCCATCTCATATTTGCATACCATGGTGGCAAACCTAACGCAGCGTCATTTGACATGGCAGTTTGCATTTGTACATCTGTTGGCACTTGACCATAGTTTGCCATTGCAGTTTGTATTCTAACTTCATTTGGAATATTCTGGGTTTGGTTGTCCAGGTTTGTTGTGCATTCGCTAAGTTCTGTGCGTCCATTTAATATTAGATAAAAATATCTCTTACGAGTACATATACTGAACATTTGCAGGCATTGGTTCATCTTCATATTCTCTGTACTTTTCTGCCACGTCAAATAAATAAATGACACAATGGAAAAAACCTAAAACAAGTAGTCCTTATTTCAAACCACATTTACTTACTAATAAAATTTTTTGTTATGACACTTTCTCCAGTTTATAGGACCTCTCTCATATTCTATCTTGTCATATATAAAACTCATAGTCATGTATGTCCTCTACCATCTCATAACGGTTTCCAAACCACTTTTATCGGATGTAAAGTAAAAGCATGGATGGTTATGTATAATCTAAAGTTTCTAAAGAGTCTCTCAAAGTCCAGTCTACTTGGTATTGAAATCCATGTGTTATAGAACGGCGGGTCCATTATAAAGAAAACATTTTCCTTGTCTTTATATTTTTCATACAACTCTGTCCAATAACATCTCACAAACTCTATACCCTCAATATATTTTTCTATGTCCTCTTTGAAAACATTTGTATAGTTAAGATATAAAACTTTTGACATAAGTGTTTCAATGTCATGAACTCTTATAGAACCACTATATAATAGTCTAGCAGATATACTATCCCAGTCTATATATTCTGCTTTTTTCAAAACCTCTCTCACAATATCTTTCTTATCTAATGGTATACGTTCCATCTTACCTATAGGTATCTTTTCTTTTAACTCTTTCAATATATTGTTTGTGTCTGGTATATGTTTGAGACGGTCCATATAGTTGTCGAAGTCATTGCATATAATCTTTGAGTCAGGAAATATGGTATGACATAAATGGGATATATAGAAACTTCCACCGAACAAATCTACAAATGTTAGACCATTCGGTAGTTTCTTAAGTTCTCTCAATATAATATCTTTACATCTACTTTTATTTCCAAAGAACGGTAACGGAGGTTTTGTAAAATTCATTTATATATAATAATAAAAATGTTTTTACCCGAAAAGTGACAGAAAAGTGACAAAACATGAAAACATATATAATTTGTGAAAAGCGACACAAAAAGTGACACTATTAATATGATGTAAATAACAACGGTTTTGGTTTTGTCACCGGCTGGTCGGCTGGGGTTCGGTCCTCCTCTTGGGGAGTGTGGTAGAATTTACGAAAAAGTGACAGTAGAAAAGTGACACTTAACCTTAAATTTCCAAACACTATTTTTTGATTGTATTTTGTTATTTATATATTTATATATATATGTATATTTATATATGTATATTTATATATGTATATATTTATATATGTATATATTTATATATGTATATATTTATATATGTATATATTTATATATTTATATATGTATATATTTATATATGTATATATTTATATATGTATATATTTATATATGTATATATTTATATATGTATATATTTATATATGTATATATTTATATATGTATATATTTATATATATATTTATATATGTATATATTTATATATGTATATATTTATATATGTATATATTTATATATGTATATATTTATATATGTATATATTTATATATGTATATATTTATATATGTATATATTTATATATGTATATATTTATATATGTATATATTTATATATGTATATATTTATATATGTATATATTTATATATGTATATATTTATATATGTATATATTTATATATGTATATATTTATATATGTATATATTTATATATGTATATATTTATATATGTATATATTTATATATGTATATATTTATATATGTATATATTTATATATGTATATATTTATATATGTATATATTTATATATGTATATATTATATATGTATATATTTATATATGTATATATTTATATATGTATATATTTATATATGTATATATTTATATATTTATATATTTATATATGTATATATTTATATATGTATATATTTATATATGTATATATTTATATATGTATATATTATATATGTATATATTTATATATGTATATATTTATATATGTATATATTTATATATGTATATATTTATTAGAAACTGCTTCATGCTGTGTTGAGTAAGCTTCGATGTCTTTGTAGGATAGCTTTCTGAGAGCGAAACAAGATAGTGTTGAAAAAAAAATTTTGAAAATCTGAGAGACTGTGCAAGAGCCAACGACCAAAACACTACCAGTAAGATACAGCAGTAGTAGCTGCTTCATGCTGCATTGAGTATTGTTGAATAATTTGAAGTAGTGGTTTTTGAAATCAGCACCCCTATGAGAGCGCTGGCGACCGAAACACCACTAGTAATATTGTGTATTAGAAACTGCTTCATGCTGTGTTGAGTAAGCTTCGATATCTTTATCAGACCACCTTTAAATTAACCACTCACATTCTCACTGTGGTCCATCTAAAATTTGTAAGCTTTATGACATAAAATTATATTATATGCAGGATCCCACCTATTACTTAATCTTTTTGGAATAAATGTTTTACCCAGATTTTCCTTACTTTTACCACTCCCCATGTAATTTCTGGGGAAAACGATAATTCATTTTTTTTATGGATGAATAGATCGTTTTCCTAGAAAGGACCTCATATCTCTGGCTAAAAAGAGTGTCAGATCCTAAATAGATTATTGATCTAGTGTACAAATCCAATAAAAAGCCTATTTTTTTGGCTTTTTTGGTGCTCATTTTTTCGAAGATCTACATGAATATGGGGAAACCATCGGATTTTTTTTGGTTAACCCACATCTTCATGTAGTCTGGACTATCTTTCCTCGAAGGACCTCTTTACGGGTGTAAAAACTCATAAAGTTCTCAAAAGATTCATTCTCGATCTCCATGCTGAAAGAATTTACAATAAAAAAGAGATCTACGCATCAAACCACAGCCATAAATGAACTGAACCCCTAAAGCTCAGCTCTTAGTTTATCAAAAACGTCGAAATCCTTCTCATTGCAATCAAATTTTCTCAATAACTCATAAGAAAAATCGAATTTTGATTAAGCCGATGTTATAGGTATCACAAATACTACAAACTTGAGCAATATCGAATTGCCAGCAAAAGTTTGAAATTGCATTGCTCATATTTGTTTTGTAAACTAAAAATCTGCTTATATTATTCATTAATTTTTTATATATTATTCATATACTTTAATAAAAATAATACTATTTCACCTTAAAAATGAATTTCATAAGTCAATATTATTTTTTTTGAAAATGTATCAATTTTCGATTAAAACAACATGAGAATAAAATTTACGCAAAATTATTTTTAAAAAATGGTTTTAAAAATTTACAATTGATGAAGAATAAGATTGCAAGAAGTTTTGAAGTTTAATTTTAAGAAAAAAAATTCGGATATTATTCATGGATCTAAGTAATCTGATATTTGAGTATCGGCACTATGCATAAAACATATATTTATAGTTTTTTTGGATTTTTATGATTTTAAATATATTCAAATTTGGCAATCCAATAGATTTTTAAAAAATAGGTAAATAAAAATAGATTACATATGCAGCAGATTTAGAACATGAAACAAATCTTATAGTGACCCAAAAAAAAATTCATGATCCAAAAAAGAAAAAAATTGGTTAAATGGGAATCAAACCTTGGCATAATGAATCATTATGTCGGATGTTTACACTACACTACACCGGCAGTTCGAAAAATACCCTTGGTGGTTCTATTTAATAGCTACTCCCAACGATAGGCGGTGTCCCCAGCTTTAGAGGGGTGGTAAAAGTAAGGAAAATCTGGGTATAATATTTATCGATTGATTGTAATTTTTTGTATAAAAAAAGTTTTTTATTTATATTAAAAATAAAAAAAAAAGGTAGTGGGGCTTCCAGGCACTTCGTGCCCTCTAGCCCCGAAGATGTTTAGTATAAATGAAGTTTTTATTCGGAAAATTGTTAGTCTTCTGGTGTGAATTCGGAGGACTCTTCTTCTTCCTCCATTGCTTCTGGGAAGAAGCCTTCTTCTGGGTCGAAAACATTATATAATGTTTCACTTTTCACAAATTATATATGTTTTCATGTTTTGTCACTTTTCTGTCACTTTTCGGGTAAAAACATTTTTATTATTATATATAAATGAATTTTACAAAACCTCCGTTACCGTTCTTTGGAAATAAAAGTAGATGTAAAGATATTATATTGAGAGAACTTAAGAAACTACCGAATGGTCTAACATTTGTAGATTTGTTCGGTGGAAGTTTCTATATATCCCATTTATGTCATACCATATTTCCTGACTCAAAGATTATATGCAATGACTTCGACAACTATATGGACCGTCTCAAACATATACCAGACACAAACAATATATTGAAAGAGTTAAAAGAAAAGATACCTATAGGTAAGATGGAACGTATACCATTAGATAAGAAAGATATTGTGAGAGAGGTTTTGAAAAAAGCAGAATATATAGACTGGGATAGTATATCTGCTAGACTATTATATAGTGGTTCTATAAGAGTTCATGACATTGAAACACTTATGTCAAAAGTTTTATATCTTAACTATACAAATGTTTTCAAAGAGGACATAGAAAAATATATTGAGGGTATAGAGTTTGTGAGATGTTATTGGACAGAGTTGTATGAAAAATATAAAGACAAGGAAAATGTTTTCTTTATAATGGACCCGCCGTTCTATAACACATGGGATTTTCAATACCAAGTAGACTGGACTTTGAGAGACTCTTTAGAAACTTTAGACGTTATACATAACCATCCATGCTTTTACTTTACATCCGATAAAAGTGGTTTGGAAACCGTTATGAGATGGTTAGAGGACATACATGACTATGAGTTTATATATGACAAGATAGAATATGAGAGAGGTCCTATAAACTGGAGAAAGTGTCATAACAAAGAAATTTTATTAGTAAGTAAATGTGGTTTGAAATAGGACTACTTGTTTTAGGTTTTTTCCATTGTGTCATTTATTTATTTGACGTGGCAGAAAAGTACAGAGAATATGAAGATGAACCAATGCCTGCAAATGTTCAGTATATGTACTCGTAAGAGATATTTTTATCTAATATTAAATGGACGCACAGAACTTAGCGAATGCACAACAACCTGGACAACCAAACCCAGAGAATATTCCAAATGAAGTTAGAATACAAACTGCAATGGCAAACTATGGTCAAGTGCCAACAGATGTACAAATGCAAACTGCCATGTCAAATGACGCTGCGTTAGGTTTGCCACCATGGTATGCAAATATGAGATGGAAAGAGTTTTATACAAACCCTGAAGTGGGATATAAACAACTTTATGCAGATGACGCGAACACAGGAGTTGACCCAGAATATGTTTTCTACCAGAGGAGAAACAGAATGTATGAGCTCCAGTTAAAGAATGCTATGGAACTCAACAGGAAACGTAAGAGACTAGGTGGACATTAGATTTTTACTACTAGTAAAATGGGTTTCTTTGGAAGAATAGGAAACTTCTTTCGAAATGTTGGAAGAGGTATATGGAATGGAATAAAATCTGTCGGAAGAGGAATTTGGAACGGTGTCAAAAATATTGGTAAAAGAGTAGGTCAGTTCGTTGGTATTATACCTAAAGACCCTGAACCAGAAGAGCAAGCTCCTGTAATACAACAGCCTGAACCTGCACCACAGTCTAGTTGGCAACCAAATCCAACACCTCAACCGTATTAAAAATTATATTTTTACCGTTCGATAGTAGTTGTATATGAAACTAAGTTCTAAGTAAAACGCATGGTATAATGAAATTATTCTTTTTCTTCCATCTGTAGTAAACCATACTTGAAAGTCTGAAATACTTCCACTTGGTGGTTCGTATAACTTTGTAGGTTTTTCGTAAAAGTCATTTGCCAAGCATAAGAAAGAGTTTTGGGCGCCAGAAAATGAAGCATGAACAATAATAGCATCTTGGTCGAAAACATCTTTAAATAAATATGGTTCATCTCTTGCATATCGACTGTAAATATTTGCTAAAGGAAGTTCGACTTTCTGATTTAACATTCTTTGCAAAAATACCATGACATTGCAGTGAATTCTGTATATATTTGTTCGTCTTTATTTGGATTGTTTTCGTAGATTTGAAATGACACTTGTGAATTTTGTTTGTCATATACAATTCTCACATAAAGTGTGCTCTCGGTATTTGCATATTCATCAGCATATTTTGCATAACATGAATTTATTTTATCTTCTATATTTTTTAACGCAGTCTGTAGAGAAGATGAAAGGTCAACTTGTATTAGCTCAATTTCTTCCCACATTTTTCGTTTCCCTTCAGATATATAATCTATATGAAACCTTACAATAAATGGAAAACTTTTATCTTCTACAGACACAAACTTCATTCTACGAAAGCCAATAGCTTTTGTGACAGATGGGTCTCTTAGCCATCTTAATGGGTAGTCAAAACGATAGCCTTCATGCTTTACGGTCTCTGTCTCAAACTTTTGACCGACATTAGTAAAAAGTTCATCTAATGGTTTAGTTGTAGCAACTCTTGAATTTTCTTTTTCTATTGAAAGCATATTTTATCTAGAATAAAAATGTCGAAAGATATTGCTTCCATGAGAGAAATACAACACAACCGACAACTCATTATGCAAGCTCTAAATAAGAACACAACAAACTTTTCAAACTATTCTAAGATATCTGAGTCATTGAAAGAAGGAAACTTAAAACTGACATTAAACCCAATGACAGATGAGTTTCTGTTTCAAGACAATAAGAACCATACTGTCTGTATAAATCCAACAAAAGGAACTTTAAACGAGAAACCTATAAATGAACTTCTTTTGAAAGCAGATGTTGACAACAAAGCTGACAAAGAATATGTAGACGATGCAATAGCAAAAGAAGAAGAAAGAGCTAACAATGCTTATGCAAAAAGAACATACTCATCCTGAACTAGCAGACAAAACATATGTTGACAATAAAATGTCAAGTGAAGTGACAAGAGCTGAAAACGAATATTCTAAAAAGACTCATACACATTCTATATCTGAAATAACAGACTTACAAGAAACCTTAAACAGGAAAAGTGCCGTTGGACATACACATTCTATATCTGAAATAAAAGACTTACAAGAAACCTTAAACAGGAAAAGTGCCGTTGGACATACACATTCTATATCTGAAATAACAGACTTACAAGAAACCTTAAACAGGAAAAGTGCCGTTGGACATACACATTCTATATCTGAAATAACAGACTTAAACGTTAGCCTTGAAAAGAAAGCAGATAAAACATATGTCAACGGAATATACCAAAGTTTGATAGGAACAACAAAAAATATTGAAACTATTGTTGGTGACTTTTCTTTCAATGAAGAAAATAAATATTTTAGATGGCAGTTTGTACATTCCTTAAAAAATGGTATACGGTATAAACTCATTCCGAAAAATAACAATGAAATGTATGTAAGCTATATAAAGAATAATGGTACACAAGTTAAAGTTCCATTAGACAACAACTGCTACTTAAACTTATATGGAGACGAACAAAAGAAATATTTCCGAGTTTATGAAATGGCAGATATGACATTGCCTGACCCAGCTCCAGCACCATATTATTATGACTATGTAGATGACGAAGGAACACTACATGCAGATGAACAAAAGCAAACATTATATTTAGATTATTATAGATATAAAAGATATAATGCAATAGAAAAAACGAGAATAGTATATTATTATATAGATGACAGAAATAAATATTATAGTCAAGATTTTACCTACCCTGAAAACATAAGATTATATTATAAAAAATATTCTGACACAAACCAGAAGAAACCTGAAATAGTTGCACTATATTTTAAGTTCAAAAGAGACAATCCTATAATATCTCATATGTTTGATTTAATGAACCCAGTAGGTTCTATTTATACATCTATGGATGCAAGAGGTCCTCAAGTAATGTTTGGTGTTGGTGCATGGGAACAAATAGTCGACAGGTTTTTGTATTGTGCAAACTCTTCAAAGGAAACAGGTGGTTCGAAGAAAATTAAAGAAGCAAACCTTCCACCGCACACTCATACAGGAACTACAAACTTTTCTGGCGACCATAGCCACTCATTAAGAGACCACCCATTATACAACTCAGAATATTATGCTGGCAATGACGTTTTATCTCCAGATTATAACCATTCAGCAAAAAAGACTTTTCGACCAACTGAACCAGGAGGAAATCATGTCCATACTTTCACAACAAATCCAACGGGACAAAGTAAAGACTACATGCCACCTTACATGACAGTTTACGCATGGTATATAATTGCTTAGTCGTCATTTTCAACTTCTTTAGCATATTCGTCAGGAGTTGTCTTATATTTGTTAGGAACTGTCTTTGAAAGTATACCACCTTGAACTTTGACAAGTTTGAAACGAGGTCTGACAATAGTAGTTTTATCTTCTGCTTGCAGTGTGTACATTTTGCCATGTTTGCCTAAAACTTCATAATATTCTCTTGTATACTTTCTTCTATTTTTACGAACACGAATGTGAGTACCTGTCGGGTTCCCATTGTTGTCATAGTCAATAGTATTTTCATATGGGTCGCGTTTAGGTATTTCTATTTTTACTTTGTCACCTTTCTGAAGTTTGAAGCCCGGCATTCTTTCTTGTTTGTCTCTTTTGACTAAATTATTAAATATATAGTCTTTCTCTAAGTCAGGGTTGTTTTTCATTTCTTCGGGGAGTGGTTTCCCAAACCTTTTTGTTTACGGTTATTGTAAATATTTAAAACTTGTCTCATCTTTGCCATGGAGAAGTGTCTATACTTGTCGTCATATGACATTTCATTTGCTTCACCACCTTGTGGTTGGTTTAAGTCTCTTAACATTTTTATACAACCGTCAATGACACCAAGAGCAGAATGGTTTTGGTCGACAATGAAATATTGTTTACATTTTTTGAACGCAGATAGTTTTTACATCATCTGATTTGAAAGAACTTTCACAGTCAGATGTCAGTTTTGTTGGATGGTATTTGTCAACGAATATTGTCAAAGCAGTTTTCACATCTAAAAAATTTTTGGACCATAATGGTATGGCTTCACAGTATCTTGTTTTGACCAACAAATATTAACCAGTATGGTGGTCCATCTTCTCTATACCTCGGAATGTTTTCCAAGATATCCATAAACCAAGCATTTGGTGTTGAACTAAAGATTTTTATCATGAGTGCTTTCTTTGTTGCTTTAGAAACATAGGGGTCCTTGTTTGGATTCGTCATTTTTTATCCTATAAGAAATGGGTTTATTTGGCGCATTAGCAGGAGTTGCATCCAGATTTTTGCCCGCAGTGGGAACAATAGCCAGAGGTGTATTTGGAGTTGGAAGGAAGATTTTGAGTACATTAGGTATACTTAAAGAGAAAGCACAACCTATTATACAAACTGTACAGAAAGGTTGGGATGTAGCACGAGATGCAACAAATCTTATTCCAAATCCTGAAACAAGAGGAAAAGTTCAAGGATGGATGGACAATGTAGGAAGACAAGCAGGAAACTATTATAACAAAGCAAATGACTACTATAACCAAGCAGGACACTATATGGACCAAGGTGAAAGATTCTTTAACAGAGGATATAACCATGCACAACAATGGGTAAACAATAACCAACCTCAACCGCCTCAAACGTGGGGAATGTAAAGTTTTTTACTGAGATGAAATGAACAATACAGCATTGAGACAAATGGGTTCAAGATGGATTTGTCGGCTTCCAGCAGTTACACCACGTGTTTGTCAAGTTCTTCCTATACCTCAGGAAGTTTTAGACCGACTTAAAACAACAACAACCAGTTGAAAACAAACCAAACTAAATTTTTTTACTGAGATGAAATGACCGAAGAAGTTGAAACGGTAGATTTGACACCACAAACAAAAAGTTCAGAACCATTGTCAAAACCTGTCAAAGAACTTACAGATGAAGAGAAAATTCAATAATAGAAAGTGCCAGGTCTGGAAATACAAACCCTAACTACAAAGTCACTTTTCATAAAAATGGAACGGCAAGTATCTCAAAAAAGAAACAGACTCTCACAAATAAAATATTGAAGTCTGAAGGAGCTTTCGAGACAACAGATGGAAAAGTTTACTTCACTGACCAACAGTTCATTATAGAACATCTCATTGACTTAGAGTCGAAATATTCTAAACTTTACAACAAACACAAAAAGTTGAAAGGAAAACAAAAACAAATGGCATATGATATTTATGAAGATGTTGACGACACAACTGTTCCTGCAAGTGAAGTAAAGTCAGAGAAACCGAAAAGTGACGAAAAACCAAAAACTGAAGATAAACCAAAACCAAAGTTTAGTTTGGAAACTAAACCAAGTCAACCTTCATTAGCTGGTATGGGTTGGCGTCAAAGACTTGGCAGCAGGCGGTTATGTAAAGTAAAGAAAAAATATTTTTTTATTTTTATAAAAATGCCCCCATATAGAATGGATAGAAAAGTCTGCTAGAATAAAAGCAGAGTTACAAAGATATGGTTGGAGAGTTTCGAAGAAGTTTAAATATAGGAAGGGAAGACCCATAAAAGTCTATGACAAATTGTCTGGTCTTCGCTACGAAATGGATTTGGAAACAGCACGTGCAAATTATCCAAACAGACTAGAGAGGTTAGAAGAAGAACGTCTTATGGACATGCCTTTCGATGTTAGTGAACATTGCATGAAGTAAAAATTTATTTTTAAAAAAGTGACATTTTTTAATTTTATTTGAAATGTACGCTGAGTTTGTTGGAGAAGACCGTTGGGAAACTTGTTTGTTAGATGAGAAATATGAAATGGCATACCATTTTAAAACAATATATTTTTACATATATTAAATGCTTCAGGTTGAAAAACAAAGAACAAAAGTAGCAGATACAAAACCGTTAGACTATATCTTTACAAATGCTGGTAGGACTATTTCAGATGAAGAAATTTCATCCCGAGTATACAGGTTTGACTATCCAATTCGTTGGCTTCAAAGTCCTTCAGATGCAAAGGCAATAGGATTTAGAAGAGTTTTGTTTTCAAATAGAACTAACGCATTTATGTTCGCAGTATATTTTCATGGGCAGTATAAAGGTTCTGATGGTCTAATAGACAAATTTGACGAAATGAGAATCTTTACAGTTCGTTCAGACGAAAGTCTTGAGAAAACTCTAAATGACTTTCAAACTCAAATGAACAAATATTATTGGGAATTTCAAGAAAAATACGACTCTTTACTAAATGGAACATACTATCTGAAACTAGAATATGACAAGATGAACTCCACCGTTTCATTTCAAAAGATTGAAATTAACCCTCCAAGAGATACAGAGTTTTTATTTTGGAAAGTAGACAAACGTTCTTGGGCACAATTTCTTCGGTTACTAAACCAGAACGAACCATTACCACCAGATGGTCCATTTCAATTTATACTTCCACCAGCAGATTTGACAGTTTATAGAAACGTGTTTGACCCTCAAAATGTTATGTGTCATGCAAGTTTCAGTTCAAGCAACAATAGTTTTCTATGTATTGGTAAGGACTTTTATGACTTTGCTTCTAAATTCTACGAACCACCTAGTAACAGTTTCTCTGACTTTCAAGTTTGGTTCACAACAAATGGTGTGCAACATATTATTCCATTGTACTATGACTTTTATCTCGAATTGTCTTTCATATATAACTACGGAAAAGTGCTGAAAAAGTATTGAAAAATAAAGTTTATGTTAGCATGTTAGATCTAACACGTTTTCTAACCACTTTTCTAACATCGTAGAAAACTCATGAAAACAATTTATTTTTGACACTTTCACAAAAAACATAAAAAAGTGAAGTTAAACGTTAAGGTTTACTGAACTGGTTGGATGTCGCCTTCACAGGTTATGTAGAACGGCTGACCCGAGAAGCGAAGGAGAGACTGAATTGCCAATTTCATATGGGTAGGGGGTTCTCCTTGTTTGGAAGTAGTATCCAAGGACGCTTGGCAAAGAACTTTATAATGGCTTCCTTCTTTGCTTGCTTTATGTCGTCGAAAGGAGTGTTTTCTGGTATTTGAATTGGAATTCCAGTCGAAGTCTCGAGATTCAAGACAGCCCTTCCAGAAATAGTGGTGAACTTGACCTTGGGCTTCATGACCTTGCGCAAGTAGTCTTTAACAAGCTCGTTAATTTCAATTAGGTAAATTGCCTCGTCAAATCCTTCTGGCATTCCGAGTCCTTCCATCCGACAGGAAAATATTTTCCCGACAACTGGAAAAAATTTTCCTTCCGACAGAAAAAATTTTTCCTTCCGACAGAAAAAATTTTTCCAGTTGTCCGTCCGTAAACCATTCAAATTTTCGAAAATTGAGAACTTTTTGGTCGAACTTCAGAAAAAGTTTTTCCTTCCAACAGAAAAAGTTTTTCCTTCCGACAGAAAAAGTTTTTCCTTCCGACAGAAAAAGTTTTTCCTTCCAACAGGAAAAGTTCTTCCTTCTGACAGGACACAAACGAATGTCCCACGTCCCACCAACCCAGTCCATTCCCAAACCAGAGGAACCTAAAGAACCACAACAGTCTCCTCAGCAAGCTCAGTTCCAGCAAGTACCTCCACCAAATTTCTACCAATTTCCACTTCAAGGTTACTACCCACCACAAGGCTTCCCGAACTACCCTCCTCTGCCTATGCCTTACTTCCCCAACCCTTGGATGTTCCAGCAAGCTCCACCCCAGCAATTCCAATCTCAATCCAAATCGAAGAGAGACCAAGAGTTCGAAGAAGGTCTGAACCGTTTACGCAAAGAGTATGCCATAGCTCCAATTGAGAGAAAGTTGTTCCCGGACCAAAAATATAATTTATGTTAACATGTTAGATCTAACATGTTTTCTACCCTCATTTCTACCCTCATGAATTTTCATGACTTCTTCGTAAATGTTTTGTCAAGACTTCTTCGTAATGAGTGTAAAGGACCCAAAAATATAATTTAGGGTAGATGGTTAGATCTAACCTGTTTTCTACCCTGTTTTCTAACCTCATGAATTTTCATGAATTTCCTTAAGATAGAAAAAATAAAGTTAGTTTTATTTTTATTTATTTTTTTATTTTGTATGTAAGAACATATATGACAAACATTGAGTTTGAAACAGTTAAAAAGATAGACAATGACACTAAAGTGGTTAGAATAGGTGATTTAAACGTAAGATACTCAAAGAAATACAACAAATATTCTTTGTCAGACATTTTATCTCCATCTGGAAAGAGACCGAAGGACTGGGTTAGAATTGCTTCTACTCAGAAAATTTTGACAAGAAATCCTGAGCTTATAATATCGGTAAGATTCTATGGAACTACAGCATATCTCATTGACAAAAGTCTTATACCAATAGTTTTGTTATGGTTAGACCCAGTTGTTGGATATAACTTCATAACATATGGTTCATTCGATACGGAACGTTGCAGTGAAGGCTTACTTTACATCGTTCAGAAACCGAAGGACTTCAATACAAAGAGATATAAGATAGGAAGAACATATAATATAACTCAAAGATATGACAGTACAGTCAATAGAGTCAAGGTTGTGTTCGTTAATGATATGAGAGCTGCAGAAACAGAACTGCTTGAAGTTTTTGAGAAAATGTATGGTGCTCCCACGAAAGGTAAAGAAACGTTTGAAGTAGATGAGATAGATAAAGCTATAAAATTATTTGACGAAGTTGCTGAAAAATACATGTAAAGCGTTTATTTTTGGTCTTTTGTGAAAGTCAGAAAATAAAGTTAGTGTCATTTTTTGTATTTTTTTGTATGTAAGATATGATTTCAGGGATTTTTTTGACGAAGTGTCAACCTTCACTTCGTCAAAAAATAACAGTTATCTAATGAAAAAGTGTCATTTTTTTGTATTTTTTTGTATGTAAGATATGATTTCAGGGATTTTTTTGACGAAGTGTCAACCTTCACTTCGTCAAAAAATAACAGTTATCTAATGAAAAAGTGTCATTTTTTTGTATTTTTTTGTATGTAAGATATGATTTCAGGGATTTTTTTGACGAAGTGTCAACCTTCACTTCGTCAAAAAATAACAGTTATCTAATGAAAAAGTGTCATTTTTTGTATTTTTTTGTATAAAAGACATGATTTCAGGGATTTTTTTGACGAAGTGTCAACCTTCACTTCGTCAAAAAATAACAGTTATCTAATGAAAAAGTGTCATTTTTTTGTATTTTTTTGTATAAAAGACATGATTTCAGGGATTTTTTTGACGAAGTGTCAACCTTCACTTCGTCAAAAAATAACAGTTATCTAATGAAAAAGTGTCATTTTTTTGTATTTTTTTGTATAAAAGATATGATTTCAGGGATTTTTTTGACGAAGTGCAAACCTTCACTTCGTCAAAAAATAACAGTTATATAATGAAAAAGTGTCATTTTTTTGTATTTGACGAGAATGTTTAGGTGAAGAGGTTAGATCTAACACGTTTTTTAACCTCTTGAATTTTCATGACTTCTTCATCGTAATGAGCGTAAATGTTTTGTCATGATTTCATCGTAAATGTTTTGTCAAGACTTCTTCGTATATGTTTTGTCATGATTTCATCGTACATGTTTTGTCAAGACTTCTTCATCGTAATGAGCGTAAATGTTTTGTCAAGACTTCTTCGTAATGAGTGTAAAGGACCCAAAAATATAATTTAGGGTAGATGGTTAGATCTAACCTGTTTTCTCACCTGTTTTCTACCCTCTTGAATTTTCATGACTTCTTCGTAAATGTTTTGTCAAACATGAACGTAAATGTTTTGTCAAGACTTCTTCGTAATGAGTGTAAAGGACCCAAAAATATAATTTAGGGTAGATGGTTAGATCTAACCTGTTTTCTACCCTGTTTTCTACCCTCTTGAATTTTCATGAATTTTCCCGAAATAAAAAATAAAGTTAGTTTTATTTTTTTTATTTTTTTTATTTTTTTTATTTTGTATAAAAAAATAAAAATGTCAACAATCGGCACAACAGCAATACAAACAACTACAGCACCAAACTCGTTAGTCATGAATCCTACGTCAATGTTGGTAGAGATGAAAAGCTTCATTCCTTCTTCATATACTTTTGAAACAGAAATCCAGAAGATAAAGCAAGAACTTTTAACATGTAATTTAGACTGTAGTGCGAAAGATGAAACAAATGAACAGTATCTTTATGAAATGGAGGACCTCATCGACCATTTACCCAAATTGCCTGAAATCCAACAACAAAAACTCACTATTCCTGAATTCGATGAAATAGAAGTGAAACCAACTGACTCAGTAGAAATAAAGAAGTTCATACGAAAGGTAAACTATGAGTTTCTAGGATTTCATTGCAACCATAAGGTTATGGACAAAGATTGCGATATGGTATATAAGAATGTTTCTGACATATATAAATCTGAAGAATTTAAGACCTACGACAACTTTGTTTCGTTAGTTGCTGAATGTGTATGGCAGATAAGAGATAAAGATAGAAGAGGCAAAGTATGGAACAAACAAATAAGACCCGCTATGTTTGAGATGAAGAGAGCAATTGACGCTTTAGTTGTTTTAGCTGGTAAGGTTTCAGAATATAACGCAAAAATGAACCCGCAATGTTCTAAATGTAAAGCAGCAATGAGGAAATATAACTACTCCGTCAAAGAGATAGAACGTATGAGAAACGACTATGCAGACTTAAAGAAAGAAGCAGAAAAACCAGCAGAAGATAAAATGGACATGTTAGAATTTCTGAACAAAAACTATCCAACTGCTGACGATTTCCTTCTATCTGATGTCAAGAAGAAATATAAAGAGACTTTCGGTATCGTTAAAACATTCGATGTACTAAAAGAAGAAATAGAAGCTACGAAACTGTTTAGAGTCTCACGAATTCATAACGTTTACCATGTAAAACGCTTATAAAATAACTGGGGTAGAAAAGAGGGTAGAAAACAGGTTAGATCTAACCATCTACCCTAAAATATATTTTTGGTCATTTACAATGAAGTCTTGACAAAACATGGAATCTCTTCCCTCGGAAAACCGAGAGAAGCAATCATATGACAAAGTCTTGACAAAAACATTTAAGTTCGATGAAGTCTTGAAATTTCACGAGTTTTGTGTGTTTTAGACCATGTTAGAAAAGAGGGTAGAAATGAGGTTAGATCTAACCATCTACCCTAAAATATATTTTTGGTCATTTACAATGAAGTCTTGACAAAAACTATCCAACAGCAGAAGATTTCCTTCTATCTGACGTCAAGAAGAAATATAAAGAAACCTTCGGCATTGTTAAAACATTCGATGTACTAAAAGAAGAAATAGAGGCTACAAAACTGTTTAGAGTCATGAACCATCGCAACATATACCATGTAAAACGCTTATAAAATAACTGGGGTAGAAAAGAGGGTAGAAAACAGGTTAGATCTAACCATCTACCCTAAAATATATTTTTGTCTGATTTACGCTCATTACGATGAAGAAGTCTTGACAAAACATATACGTTCATGTTTGACAAAACATTTACGAAGAAGTCTTGACAAAACATATACGCTCATTACGATGAAGAAGTCTTGACAAAACATATACGTTCATGTTTGACAAAACATTTACGAAGAAGTCTTGACAAAACATATACGTTCATTACGATGAAGAAGTCTTGACAAAACATTTACGAAGAAGTCTTGACAAAACATGTACGAAGAAGTCTTGACAAAACATGTACGAAGAAGTCTTGACAAAACATGTACGATGAAATCATGAAAATTCATGAGGTGAGAAAAGAGGTGAGAAAACAGGTGAGATCTAACCTTCTACCCTAAACATTATTTTTGCTGAATTCAGCACAAAAATCTGAGTAAAATGGCATAAGATTGCTTCCCTCGGAAAACCGAGAGAAGAGATTCCGTACGAAAACAGTGAAGAACAGCGAGTAAGTAAAAAAACTTAGTCGCCAAAACTCTATGAAAATCGTGAAGCACAGCGAGTAGGTAAGAAACCTTAGTCGCCAAAACTCTATGAAAACAGTGAAGAACAGCGAGTAAGTAAAAAACCTTAGTCGCCAAAACTCTATGAAAACAGTGAAGAACAGCGAGTAGGTAAGAAACCTTAGTCGCCAAAACTCTATGAAAACAGTGAAGAACAGCGAGACCGACTTTTTTCTGGGTCGCCTAAAACTCATGAAAATCGTGAAAAATAACAGAGTATTTTGACAACTTCAAACAAGTAGAGTAAATGAACACTTACATTTTTCAAGCTTGACTTTTTACAATTTGAACTTTGTTTGCGTAGATATGAATTCTGAAAGAAGTATGAGGGTCTTGTATGACTTTGTACTTCTCCCATAGTTCATATCTGTCAAACTTACCTGCCATGGACTCTTTCATAAGTTCCATGAAATCGTCTTCGGACAATCCGGGGAAAAGTATAATGTCAGTAAGTATTCTTTTAACATCCTTACTTAAACTCTTTGCTGTCTGTACACAAATGACAACTGAGATGTTAAAGTGTCTGAGCTTCTTAAGAATTCGACACATATCTTGTTCTCTATTCTTTAACAAAGGATGAGAAGCAAAGTCATCTAAGATAAGAAGACACCTATGAGGGTATGTCTTCCAATCGTAAGATTGCAATTTCTTCGAAATGTATTCTATCTCTTTCTGTTTGTTTCTGAAGTGTTTCTTCTCTAATATTCTCTGCATTTCCTCATTTGGGTCTTTAAACTTAGAATTTATATACTCATTTATAGCATTATACTTCAAAACTCTTCTTTGGTACTTCTTTATCCAATCCAACAACTCAGAGTCTTTTATACATACTAACTTAGACTTCTTTATAATATCTTTGAACGAATTGACGGTTTGGTCAAATTGACCAGAAGTACTACAAATGACTACTAACTCATAAAATGGGTTCTTCTCATCTAGTTCTTGTTGTTGTGCAGCCATTTTAAGATAAGTGAAAGTCTTACCCGACCCAGGTGGTGCAATTAGACCTGTTATACCATTCTGAGCAAATAAGAACTTGTCATGTATAGGCTTTATCTGAGCATTTTCTAACTTCCTCTTGTTCTTGTTTAAAACATTCTCAAATTTCTTGTCAATGTCAGCAAACTTTTTTTCTAACATATTTTTAGAAAAATTAAAATTTTATTTTTAGAAAATGTCTAGCGATTTCGCTATCTATATTCGAGACAAACTTTTTGACAGCAAAACATCTGTCGACCATAAAATCTTACATAGTGTAAACAAGAAAGGTGAATTTGTTCTAAAGTTCTGTTTCTGGGAATATGACAAGAACCATAAAACATTAAGCAGAGAAGTCTTAAAATTTGTCAATGACAGACTTGTTGACAGAGATGACGCCTCTTGGAGAGATGAAGTCCAACAAAACTTCTTAGAATGCAAAGAAGACACATGCGCTGTTCTTGAAGATGAAATAGAAAACAGAATAGAAGAGCTATTAAAGGACAAAGAACTTTTACATAAATATAGTTGCGCCAAATTTGACATAACTCCACCAGAAAAGAAGAAGAAAGAAAAGAAAGAAAAGAAAGTAGAAGAAGAGAAGAAAGAACCTGAACCAGTTCCAGAGAAAAAGAAATTTGACATGTAAAAATAAAATTTTATTTTTAGAACATTTCTGGGTCAATGTCAATGTTCTCTTCCTCTTTAGGAGCAAACACTGGCTTAGACTCTAAAATCTTTTTACCCAATTTACCTTGAACTTCTACAACTTTAGACTCATAATATTCATAGTCGTCTGCTTTCTTTGGTTCATAAGGTATAACAAGTTTGTATGCTTTGCCTTCTTTAAGGTTTGAGAACCTTCTGTCAAAACTTTCTTTGACTGCTAACAAACCTTCTATGTCTAAGTCTTCAAATTTCGCACCATTTTTAGTCACAATAGCAAACTTAACTGGTTCGATGTTCCAAACTTTGCTGAATGAAGACTTTTCAAAATGGTAGAAGTAAACATTCAAATATGTGAATGGGTCTAGTTCTTCTTTAAGTCCTGACATGTACTTGTTTACTGAGATGAATTTTGCCATCTTTTCTATCGGATAAAAAAATATTTTTTTTTAAAATTTACTCAGAAAAAATTTTCTTTGTATATACACCATTCTGAACATCTAAAAGACTTTTGACATTTGCCAAGAATGTTCGTTTAGACGCTGTCATATAACCATATTCTTGACAATATTGTTTATACGAATCGTACAATGACCTTTCATCTAAACACTCAAAGTCAGTTTCATCTATGAACAGTTCATATACACTCTTGTTTGCTTCTAACAATGTTTGTCTCTCTTCGGTATGTGGAATTTGTCTTGGATTGAACTTTGAAATATCTAATGTCATAAAATATGAGAACAAGTGGTTGTAAAAGTCAGATGTCAAAGTTTCTGCTAAGTCGTCAAAATATTCTGTATCTTGCATATGAGCTTCTGACGTTCTGACAACTACATATCTTCTGTCAGAACTTTCTAACTTCATCGGAACAGCATTGTTTGAAACCATAATGAAGTTTGCAACATTTTCACAAACTCTTTGGTCTTTATATTTTCTTTCAACAACTCCAACTTTGTCTGTTTATAAGACTCTTCAAAGCATCTGAGTTTAAAACTTTTGTTGTATCTATACTTTGAAGTTCATTGCAAACTATAAGTTTCATATTCTCAATTGAAGAGTTAAATTTACCGCAGATGTTTTCTAAGTTTGTCATATTAGGGTTCGAATAGCCCTCTAACAGTTTGCACAAAATATCTGTAAAGAATGTGTTCTTACCAGTTCCTTGCTTTCCAATTATAATGAGAGCAGTTTCATTTTTAGCACTTGGATGTTGTAAGATGTTTGCAAACCAACATAAGATATACTCATAGACTCTTTCGTTTCCATTGCATATAATTTCTTTGACATGGTCTAACCAAGCTTCTATAATATTTTCTTTCCATTCTACTTGTTCGTATTTATATCCAGTGAAGATAGAATAGAAGTTTGGAGAAGGTGTATAGAACTTTATACCTCGAACTGAAAAATCTTCTAACTTTGACAATAAGATATCCCAAGCATCTAACATCTTCATGCCAACTTGTACGACTTTTATTTTCTTAAGTTTCTGTCTACATTCTTGTTCTGAAACTATTGTCGCTTTAGGTTTGTTAAAGACTACATCCCATTCTTTCATAACATAACATTCTGGGGCAGAGTCGACATAAATGACTAAACGTTTCAAATTCTCGACTGCTTTGTTATAGTCTCGAAATGGACACATATTTCTGAATGCTTGGAAGTCATAAAAATCTGAAACATCTATTCTGTA
The DNA here is from genome assembly GCF_026262505.1 of Trichomonas vaginalis G3. NCBI lineage: Eukaryota > Parabasalia > Trichomonadida > Trichomonadidae > Trichomonas > Trichomonas vaginalis. The sequence continues at coordinate 12,870,106 of NC_067208.1, read as the reverse complement.
CATTTTTATAAAAATAAAAAAATATTTTTTTTTATTCTTGACTTTGTTGTTGCATTTGTTCCATTTGTTGCATTTGTTGTTCTTGAGCTATTTGTTGTTGAAGTTGTTCTTGTAATACAATACTTTCACCAGTTGCATCTTCCAATTCGAAACTTTCTGCCGTCATTGACAAATACATAGGACATAAAAGTTTTACAGGAACAAAGTTTGCGTCAACTAATGTCAACGTTATACTTGCCAAAGTGTTTGAGTTCACTAAGGTTGAAAATTCTGCATTCGAATGAACAATAGGCAAACCAGCAGAGAAAGTATTGTTTATACGCATAAGTATCTTTTGGTCATAATAGTTTCTGTCGACATTCGAATAACACTTTGAACCTAAGTTTGAAACAATATATAAGATTGGTGTGCTTAATGTCAATGGAATAGACATTCCTTGTATGACACCTTTTCCTGTTATAGGAAACTGTTGGTAGTAAAAACCAGAAATAAGTTTTGTATTATAGCTCATATCGTTTATAGTAAACTCAGTCGGACATCCAAACATAATGAAACCTGCTCTAGTTGCAGCACATGTTACACCCGTACTTAAAGTATTAAATAAGTCAACAAAACCTGTTGGTGGTATATCTGAGTAAGTATCTTCAAAGGAGTATTTTTTACCATTCACAACAATAAAGTCTTCTGGTGTCAAAAGAGCAAAACAGGCTTTAGTCGTCATTGTGTTTAAGGTTAGTTTACAATATCGTCCTTGAGGACTTTGTAAGTTTGTTGTTATAGAATTATATGACTCAGGGTTTTTAGTTGTAATAGTATAAACCATTATGTCTTCTGCCATTTACTTAGCAAATAAACTTTAATGAAATGTTGTGGTCGTCAAATATTTTTATGACGTCTGGGAAACTATACTTTAAGTTCAACGTTTCACCTCCTTTCATAACGTATATCTTGTCAATGACATTATATGAAACACCACAGCAACTAATGTCGGGTTCTATTTCTTTGATGTTTATATCGTCTGCCTCTGTCAAAAGTTTCAATAGTTCTTTCAAGACTTCATGAGGTGCAATGACATATGAGTTCACTTTTACAGGGTTGTGTTCGACCAAGTTTAACATTATACTTAAAGCTTGACAAATCTTCTCCTGAGTTTGAAGTTTGTCTTTCAGTTGTTGGTAGTCGTTTCGAATATCTGCAACAGAACTTAAGTCTCTGCTAACTTCAGGATATGTTGGTTCTTTTACAGGAACAATTGTTATACCATCTTCGTCTTCGTATGGTTTCCCCACTTCAACATCTCTGTCTTTGACATTGACAATAACACTTTGACTGTTTGTTTGAGTTGGTGAATTTAACTTCACATCTGCCACCGCCATTAAACCTTTTGAAACACTCACGCTTCTATTTTTCGGAAATGACATTTTACTTAGAATAAAAAGATGGACGTATTCGAGTATCTCTTCGAATTGAAGCAGAACAAAGTTTACACACACAAACAATACAAATACATTGACAGAATAGTTCTTTACACAAACAATGGAAAATGTTATAGAATAGCAGTCTTTGCTGAACCTAAATATTTTCATAAAGCAAAGAAAGTTGGTATAACCGAGATGGTGAAAGTTCTTGACGTTGACAAAAATATAACAACAAAACTTACAGATATTTCTAAAGGAAAGTTTATAATACAATATTATGTCAAAACTGGCGTACTGTCAATATTTGACGGAGAGAAGTCAGTTCAAGAACAACTTACTGACCTGCTGCCAAAATCTGCTCGATGGAAGCTGTCGTTATGCCAATCTGAGGAGCCCCAGCAGGTTTCATCGAACGAATCTTCAAAAGAGCATCTTCCGTGAAAAGTGCTATTGGTTTTGTAAACTTCTTTGCTCTCAGTTCATCTGGACCGTCTCTGTCACCAGTATATTGTATTTGTACAGTACCAACAGTTGAAATACCACCCATAAAGTCTTCTGAGTCAGCAAATGGAATGCCAAGCCAAAAGTTTGAACGGTCTCCATTTGTATATTGAGTTTTTTGACCTCCTGTATGAGTCCATACTTTCATATATGGCATAATAGAACTTTGCATTTCAGGGTTAATGGTTGTTGTGAAGTTGTTGTTAAAGTTCATAGCATCTAATGTCAAGTTGTATGACCTCATATCCTCAACTGTAGAATATTCTTCTCTTGGATAATATTTGCCATCTATGTTTATATGATATTTAATACCGGGGTTGTAGAAACAAGAATAGTCATTTATAGTTCGTCTGAACAGTACAAACATAGTATCTGCATGTTTCATTGCAGTTGTTAAAGCAATATCTGTTCTTGCACCTGGGTCAGCACTTTGGTTTCCAACTTCACCTGCAAAGTCTTTGACAGATATTTGGTGTATAGGGAACATAAGTGGAACTGCAATATATTTGGCAGCTAAAGCATTTGAAATATCTGGGTCCAACATATAGACTGCAAGTCTGCTTTCTATTCTCTTGCATTCAAATTTTTCGCATGTAAACTTAACTGGGTCCCAAGCAGTTCCAGCAGCATTGAAATAATAGTTTACTTCATTGTTGAAGTTTGAGAAACCAAAGTCTAAGTCAACTTTGTCTTTGCAAAATTCGGCGAATGATGTTTGATTTGTTCCCTTTACGTCTGTAATAGTGAATGGGTCTTGTGTTGGTGCAATGACTAAGTTATTTTTGCTTGGAGTAAGTTCAATAGAAATTTTTCCTGCCCAGTTTGGCAAGTATCTTAAAAACCTGAAGATGAGGAAAGATGACAAAGGAACTCTAAGTTTCAGTTTTACTTTAGTGGCAGCAGTTCCATCTGAACCAGAAAGGTTAACATAAACTCCTGGAACGTTAGGGTCAAGTCTTCTTATTTTCTCAATATTTGCATACTGGTCTGTTTGTTCTCTAGCTTGTGGTTGTACTGAGTTTCTCAAAGCGAACCATTCATAGTTTGCCCATGTTACTGTTTGAACTAAGTCAGAGTTAGAATATATCTTATATTCCATGAAAACTTCTGGAGCATATTGGTATCCGACATAGAAAATTCCATTGCAACCTTTCTTGTCAGACAACTTGGCAGAAGGTTTTATTTCAATGTCTTGTTCCACGTATAAGAATGAGTTGTCAATAGAAATAATATGAAACCTGTCGCAAGCAATATCTACTGTTGTTGAAGAACCTTCTCCAAACTCACCTACGTTTCCATAAGAAACAGCAGTTGTATATTCGTAAGTTCCAGGAACTATTTCTGACCTTCTAATGACATTGTCGCATTCGTTATACCATTCGGAAACATTTCCGTTCATGGCATCCAAAACTGTTGGCGTTATATTCTGAGCGGCGTACATTTCATATGGGTAAAAATATAGAATAGTTGGATTTATATATCATAATAGAACCCACTCGGACCAAGCTTTACTTTCTTCCTGACTGAGTTTTTAACTCTTCTTTTTCCTTCATTGCCACTACTTTCACTAGATGAAGTTACTTCTTCACTACTTTCACTTTGTTCTACTCTTCTTCTTTGGTGTCGCTTTTGGTAACTTGCCCTCTGCTTCAAGTTGTTGCATCTTTGCCTCATGTTCACCTAGTATGTTGTAAATTTCCCATGTCCTTTTTGCCTTTGGGCTCTGGTCGCCCATCTCAGGTAACCTATATCTTAGAAAGATTTTGTCATAGTTTGTATTTGAGTCTTCGCGTATTGTTTGCATGACTCTTTCCTGAGTTTCCGGTTCAAGCTCTTCAAATATAGCTTGTCCATATGGAATAAGCTCGTTTCCAAATATATGTTTTTGTAGCCATTCTGGTTTTCTTTCCATGTAACCAATAATATCTTTTGTGAATGGGAAAGCTTTTACCCAATGTTTCAGTCTTGCGTCATTTATTTCTGTAGTTGGTTTTATTTTGTCAAGGAACATGTTTTTCAATACTAACATTTCATTTGGTACTGTCCATTTGAGTTTTCTTAAATATTCATCCCTTCTCAGTTCATTGTCTGCAAAGTAAGTTTTTATGACATTTTGTAAACTTTCGTTTGCAAGGTCATGTACAATAGGTTCTCTTCCTTCTCTCTCCCTAACTTTCTTTCTAAACTCTTCACCAAATATACCATCTCTATGGTTCTGTGTAGTTCTTTGAGATAAATGTTCTAGAACGTCAGGTGTTATATTTCCATCAGCCATGTTCATTTCATACTGGTCCAAAATATCTGCATGTTTCATATCTTTCAATGGCATTAAAGCCGCGCTGAAAATACCAGCTATATCTGGTTCACCATTCACTTCCATTGCGTCTACAACTTCTTGGAATTGTGGTTGTAAGTTTATGAAACCACCTATCCGGATTAGCTTTATGACCCCATCTCATTGTAGTTCCATAGTCTGCAGAAACAAAAGTAGGTTTGTTTCCATATTGGTTAGGTTCTGAATGAACTTTAAACAATGTTTCATTTCTATATGTTTTGGTGAAATTTAACCTTTTATTTTCACCGAGTTCAGCCAAGATTGAACGTTATATGGTCGTAAGTAAAAAGGATTGTTGTATTTGCGTACATTTTCTTTCAGTACTTCCATTCTATGCTGAATATTTTCATCTGATGTTGGAGTCTTTTGTATGTCGGCGAACATTTTTCGATATTCTTCTACTATGTCAGCCGAATTTTTCTTAGACTCTTGGAAAGATTCCATATTCCCCGCATACACTTGTTGAGGGTCAAGATTTTTCGGCTGTTCCAAATCTTCATCTAGTTCTGTGAAGTTAGTTTCCAAAGGAGGGACTTGTTCGTTTCCTTCAGGCTCTTCTAGCTGTTGTTGCTGAACTATTTCTTCCATGTCTGGTTGTATCTGAACTTCTTCCTGTGGAGTTTCTTGTACCTCATCTGCTGGCATTTCATATATTCCGAGACCGTTTTTAAAAAGTTCCCTATCTAAGTCATCCGGACTCATAAACCTTTCTTCTTTCGTTCCGTCTCTATTTTTTACGCGTTTCATGAAGAGAGTTGAATTATCATTTAGCTCTGACACTAAATATCTCGGAGTAAATTCAGTCATGTCATTTGGATGATATGCTATTAAATCATATCCCTTAGCGAGCTTGTATTTTCCAGGTTTGAAATTATATCCCATTTGGTGCTGAACCATAAAGCTAAATAGGTTCGGGTCAGTATTTCCTTCCTTGAACTTTCTAATAGCTTCTTTATATCTGTCACTAAAGTCAAGAGTATCTGGGTAACCATAGTCTTCCTTAAGCATTTTTAAGAATTCTTGGTTTCCTTGTTCTCTACTTCTTTTATGTCCTTGCTCTGTTTGTGGTTGTTGTTGTGCAGGGTTTTGAACTGTTGGTTGTGGTGCAGTGTTTTGAACTGTTGGTTGTGGTGCAGTGTTTTGAACTGTTGGTTGTGGTGCAGTGTTTTGAACTGTTGGTTGTGGTGCAGTGTTTTGAACTGTTGGTTGTTGTGTTGGTTGTTGTGTTGGTTTTGGTGCATGCCTGTGTCTGTGTCCATGTGACGATGTAAATGTTTTAGGTAGTCCTGGTGCAGGTGCTTCTCTTGGAGGGTTTGGTGGTATATAAGTTCCACCAGCTGGCACATATGTTCCATCTGCAGCATAATGTCCTACCTGACTTTTCGTTTTTAAGAAAGCATTTACTAGGTCTGTTTTGGTCTGTTGTAACTCTTTTTCTTGACTTTCCACAACAGTTGCTCTAACGGCGTCATAGGCACTTTGAACTGCCTGTCTCGTTGCTGCATCTGTTATTTTCGTCATATTTTGTGCTACTTCTCTTAACTCTTTGTCGAAACCTTCAGACTTCATTTTCTTTCCAGATGAGAAGTCGTTCACTAGTTTCACCTTACTATGAAGAGCTTCGAAGGCGTTCTTAAAGTCAGCATTCATTAAAGCTTCATTTGAACTGTCTTCATCCGCTTGTATTTTTGTCCTTATTGACCCTATAAGTTGGGCTGCTTTGGCGTTGGCTTGGGCATCTAACCAGTCATTATTAGCTTTTATATATTCTGCGCTTTTCATTGCCCTTTGCATGGCTGCGTCGTTATTTTTACTTTCTTGTGCTAAGTTTTCATACTGTACGGTTTGGTTTTGCAACTGTAAAAGTTTTTCTGCCTTTACATTTGCTTCAACTTCTTTTTTATACTCATCGCTATCCATATATGTCTTCATGGCTTTTTGTTTTATCTCTTCATCTTTCAGTACTTTATATTGAGTAGTATGGTTTTTCAAATTTATAACATCTTGTTCCATTTTTGCTACTTCTGCTGCTTTTTCTGACACTTTTTTCGCATATTCCTCTGTACTTAGTTCTTTCAGTTGTTCTTCTTTCTTCTTTTTCTCTACGTTTAACTCATTGAGTTTCTTTGTGTGTCTGTCATATTCTAGTTTCTTTAGTTAGTATGGCTAAGTCGTGTACTGAGGCACTGCGCGCCTCCGTACACCACTTAACCTTAAATATTTACAAAACCATTAACATATATTTTTACAACACAAACGACAACACTAACTTAACATTAACGTATATTTTTACAACACAAACGACAACACTAACTTAACCTTAAATATTTACAAAACCGCCAACCACTTCACCTCACTAATGTTTTCACAAACGACTTCACTACTGTAAAAATAAACGTTCTCACTATCGTTCTCACTAACGACTTCACTAATGTTCTCATAAATTTTCCTCAATATCTTCATCATCAGTGTTAACCCTATTGTAGTCATACTTGAAGCCATAAACTTTCTCTAACTTCTTAACGTACAATTTACATAACTTACCTTCGTCATCGTATGGTTTAATGATATAACTATTTCTATCTTTATAAACAGTCAATGAAAAGTCAACTGGTCTCGGATGTATTTGAAAGAACATGTTATGCTCAGGAAGGAAGAATAAATGTTTAAATGTATGTTTGTTATATTTTTCGATTTGTATGAGTTGCTTTTGTTCTGTCATTTATATAAAAATAAACGTTCTCGCTAAATAATAAAATAAAATAAAAAATAAACGTTGTCAGAGGTGAAAAATAAATTTAGGTGAAGTGGTGAGATCTCACCTCTTTTTTCACCTGTTTTTTCACCATGTTGAATTCATTGCTTTATAACTCTCTTCCTTTCTCCAACTCTTCTAACTTCTTCTTAAGTTCAGCAATGTTGTCCTCATGAAGTTTAATCTTTCTCAAAATTCCTTCTCTATCTAATGGTTGCTTTATCTTTCTAAACTGAACTCTACCATCCTTCATAGTATGAATGTAAAAACCTTCTGGAATAATTCCTGATTTAATGTATTCTACCAAAAACTTTTGTTTCATTGCTTCAGTGACTTTAGTCGTCATTTCAATCAAATAAAAATGTTCAAATAAAATAAAAATAACGTTATTTTTCAGTAAGGAAACGCAGGAGTTTTACGATTTATTTGAGGCGTAGGTTCTGGTTTAAATGTTGGAGTCGGTTTAGGAGTTGACTTTTGAACAGGAGTTTGTACTTCCATAGGTTCAGGAGTCATTGAAGGTTTTGCTTGTGAAGGCGTTGGTTTTGACGAAGGTGTTGGAGTTTGTTTAACTTCAGCTACTTCAGTATTATTTATAACATTTGCTTTATTTCTTTTCAACATCATAACTGCTCCTGCTGTAGCTAGCAAACCTAGTGGGAGACCATATCTTATATAAGGACTTGACCAAATGCTATTTTTGACAGGAGCTGGTGGAACACCTAACCTTGGTGAAACTGCTCTTTGCCATTGTGCAGCTCGTAAGAAATATTCAATAGGTGCTCCATAATCGTTTGGTAAAGTTTGTTTCACAGATGGTGAAGGTTCACGAGAGCTTGATGAAGAACTCATTTATAAGCTTTAAAAATAAACGTTCATCCTTTATTCCTCACTGTCGTCAGTTGCTAAGTTATAGTCGTCAAGTCTTATTATTGGTATGCCTGACTGTCTTACTTGTATTGCAAAGCAACAATCCCTCATAAATCCAATAAGTGGCTTTGGTACATTTTCAGTTGCTAGTTCAATAGGTCCTTTAACAGACAATTTGTATGTTATTGGAGCAGTAGATGTTTGACCTTGCTGGAAGCAAAAGTCCACTTCTGTTGGAAAACCACATAAGAAATGTGTGTTGTCATAGCTATCCCATTTATGTTCCACACTACCATCATCCACCAATGACCTCATAACATCTTCATTAAATCCTATCATATCATTGTTTGTATTGCAAGCGTTCGCAACCATTTCATAAAATACAGGTCCATATGATTTTTCAGGTTCTGCAGGCATATTTCCATAAGCTCCCATGGAAAGCTGAAGATATTTAAACTTAGGGTTCTCAAAATTAACATAATAGTTGTCTTTCTTTCTAAATAGTGCCCAAATACTTTTAACATTAATAGGCGTATAAGCTGCTGTAAATGTTGCACTTGAACTATCTGTATTCTTTGAGAATGAACCGTCCATAGGAATCCAATCCATAACTTTAACAGGAAAACATAAAGCCTCGTTTGTATAATGTTCTACAAGTTCTGTATAAATGTTAGGGTCTAAAGAGAATGACTTTGGATGAATGAAACATTCATTAAAATCCATCTTTGTTCGAAATAGTTGCTGGTTTACAGTTGTAATAGTAACTGTTCCACTAGCTTCTACTGCCTTCGTTATCATAGTGAATGGTTCATTCCATGGAACAAATTTATTTGTCGGTGGATTTGAATCTGAAGCAAATGCAACTTTAAGAGTTGGATTGAAAGCAATGATATCATTTACAGATATAGATGTGCATTGTAAGGCGTCGCTACTGAACTTTACTTTAAGCTGAATGTTACCAGCAAATGCAGGAATAAATCTTATAGCTTCTAATGGAAGGAATCTTCTAACAGGAATTCTTAAACGAAGCTTAAAATCAAATGATTTTCCTGCTGTAATTGGACCACTAACAATTTGTCCTGTTCTGCATGTTCCCGAATGACTCCATACATCTTCATGTCGAGTCTTTGAGAAAACATCTACTTTCTTTATTTGTTCGGTAGTTTGTGAGTTTGAAGTTATATATGCTTCTTCTCTTGCGTTGTCTTGAGAATATACGATACGACCATTTGCAAGGATTTGATATCCAGCAACTGCATAGAAAGCGTCATCGAAACCAATCCAAAATCCTGGTGGGTTTGTTTTATTGGAACCTGAACCAATTTCTTTATCTGCAATAAATTGACCTTCCATTTTATACGTAATGAATGTATTGTAAAGGTCCAACATATTTTCACCAGGAGGTGAGAGATTGAATGTTACCCATGTGTTATCTTTAGCAGTTCCAGGTTGTGATGGAATCTTTGGTCAGAATATTTTCTATTAGTGTCACCAATTTGAACTGCATTGTCTATGATATCGAAATATGAGCGAATCTGATGAATATGCTCTGCTGGAGTAAATTCGTTTAACTGTTCGTTCTGCATGTATTTACTTCAGATAAAAATATCTATTTACTTCATTATTCTCACTCTTCTTCTTGGCATTCGTGGTGGAAGTTGTTTCTTGACATTTTCAATGAACTGTACATTCTCTTTTGTCTCAACTTCTTTCACTGGTGGGTCAGGATTCTTTGACTCGGTTTGTTTTTCAATGAAATTCACGAACTTTGCAATAAGCTCTTGGTTCGTTATTGAAAGAACATCTGGCTTCTTTTCTTCTTGTTCTATTGACTTTTCAGTTTGAATAGAAGGTTTTATATGGGCTTCACCCTCGGTGCTATGCACCTTAATGTTGTCACTCTCTGCATTCGCTAATGGAACCTTTCTTTTTCTTACGTATATTTTACCATCTTTACTCTGACTTACGTAATAGAAAGGATGTTGTATTCCTCTTGCGTCATTTAATATAATAGACTCTCGCTCTGATTTTGACAAGCTCATTTTACATCGGTTAAAGTTTTAATTTTGTTTTTTATCTGCAGTCAAATGACTCAGACAAACCCTACGGACAAGACCCAAGGGGTCATAGATGTTGAAGCATTGAAGAAAGAAATTCGCGAGCAAATTTTATCCGAACTGAAGGAACAAAAACAAGAACAAAAGCCAGAGAGACCAAAGAGAAAACTTAGTGAAAAACAACTTGCTGCATTAGCTGCTGGAAGACAGAAGAACCCACGTTTGCTGGCGAAAAAAAGCTAGAGAAGAAGCTGAAGCAAAAGCTAAAGAAGCTGAAGCAAAGAAAGAGTAAATGGTTTATTTTTATCCGAATTAAATGTATAGACAAATACCTTTAACTGTTGCGTTCAGTAGTGAAAACCCTGACGTCAAAATAAAGGGGAACAGAGTAACGTTTAAGTTTCCAACAGACTGGATTGTGAACATAAATGAAGAGAAGTACATTGGCATAACATCTATGTATATAACACGTGCTTTCAGAAAGGTTGACTTTATACTTCAAGTCGAGATAGAAAATGACGAACAGTCTTTAAGCGCCCAAAACATTCACATATACAAATACTTTAAAGACGATACAACATTGTTGCAATGTATGATTTCATTTAATGAGATGTTCGAGAAAAAGTTCAACATTGAAGTACAAACTTTACAGCCTTTACGTGAGTTTCTTGCACAACTGAAAGAAGAAGGTAGTCAGCCACAACTTATAGACTTTCATTATGAATTTAATGAAAATGAAGATGGAACTCATGACTGTCAATTCATTGTATTCTCACCATTCAATGAAGTCGCTAAAAAGAAAGAAAATCCATTACGTATAAGATTTCAAATCTCCGAACCAAGTGATGATTTTAAGAATGTTTTCAATTATGATGCAATGCTTCCGAGGAAAAATGAATTTTCAAAGATTGTAACACCTGGCATTTGGGATAGAAAGCAAGCAATACTTTACTCTAATATAGCCAAAGGCGTTGAAAATGAGTTCATTGGTCATACAAGAACTTCACCACTTCCTAGTTAGTATGGTTAAGTCGTGTACTGAGGCACTGCGTTTCTCAGTACGCAATACTTGTGAATTTGACACTTTACAAAACCGTTAACGTTTATTTTACAACACAAACGACAACATTAACTTAACCTTAAATATTTATAAAGCCGCCAACCACTTCACCTCACTAACGTTTTCACAAACGACTTTACTACTGTAAAAAATAAACGTTCTCACTTACAAAAGTATTGCAACTCTTCCCATTGCTGTGCTTCACACAATAGTTCATATTCTTCAGTATCGCTGCTGTCGCTCCAATCGTCAGAGTCAAAATCACTGTCAAAATAAATGTTAGTAAGTTTTGACAAAGCTAATGAAACACGTTTACCGTTTGTATCGTATGCTTGTATAAACTTTCCATTCTTCATTCCTTCATAAACGCTCAAACTAACTTTACCCTTTCTCCCTCGTATCTGATAGAATGTATTTTCACGAGGAACGAAGAACAAATTCTTGAACTCATGACCGTTGTAGTTTGTTATCTCAATAGTTTTCGTCATTTATATAAAAATAAACTTAAAAATAAAATAAAAATTTTCAGTAAAATAAAAAATAAACTTAAAATTAATGATATCACCACCCTCACACGTATGAAAACATAGCACAAAAATAAATTTAGGTGAAGTGGTGAAATCTCACCTCTTTTTTCACCTCTTTTTTCACCTCATGAATTCATTGCTTTATAACTCTCTTCCTTGGTTTCTTTTTAGTTGCTTTCTTCACGTCTGTCTCCAACTTGACTGTCTTTCTTCTTCGTCCGTAATGATACCAGTTACTTCCACCAGTCAATGGGTCAAATGGTCTTTCGTAAGGGTTTCCATACATTCCATAGGGACCATACGGAAGAACTGCTGGTGGAGGAAGAGTTCCATCGACTCTATTTAAATGCATTGTTTCACCTTTCATCTGGTCATTAAAGTCTTTTGCATGTTTTGAAAACTCATCGTCCTTTCCTAAAGCATTTTCCGACTCAGTCGCAACCAAATTGGATGCTTTATTTATGAGCCCTATTTTATTTAATCTTAACTTCTTTGCAACCCAGCCTCCAATCTTCCCTTTATTTGCATCTAATGTCTTCGAAACCCTTCCTCCACTCATTTTATTTACTGCGTCATAAGCTCCAAGTGCTTTTGCTCCAAATGCTAATGCTTTTGTTCCCATTGCGCCTAAAGCTGCCCAAGCTACCATTTACACCATATTAAAATCATCTCTCTTCAATATTATCTCATAAAAGTTCTCGTTACTGGAGAAAGTCAATGAAACATAAACATTCTCACGGGCTTCGCCCTCACCGCTTTGCGGTCTATCTAACTTCTTTCTTATCTCATCTATTCGCTTCAAAATGTCTGAACAATTGCTAACATCTTCTACAACAGTTATTTCATCATGAATGACCTTCAAGAACAAGCTCATTTAATATGCAATTAAAATCATCTCAATAATGAGTCCATCCTTTCCATCTTTAGGTAGCACAACATCTTTCATTGAAGAAGGTTCGACAAGTCTTATGTTAAACTTACTGACAAAGTTTGTTATACTATAATGCTTCGGCGGCGAATACATGTAGTTTGAAAGACATAATATAGATTCTTCAGCAAATTCACTTATACTGGATTTTATAACAATGTTCTCACGAGACCAAATACCACCAATTGACAATCTTGTAAGCAATCCTGCTGAACCTTCTACTGTAAACATCGATGGTAACATTCCACGAAGGTCATCTATTGACATCGTTGAGTCACTGAATTTAAATATTTTCTTAAAGCAATCGTCATTATCTAACCATGCAATAGCTTTGAAGTTTTCATTCGAATATACATCTGCTTCATTAAATGTAAAACCTGACTTCTTTGCAGAGATGACTTTAAAATCTATTGAGTTTGTTTCAAAATTATATGCTATGGTAACTTCTGAAGGTAATGGATGCCCTTCCGCAGTCAGTTGTTCTCTCACTACCGTTTGAAGCTTTGTGTTAAAAACTTTCATGTCATCTCCTGTGTCTAGGTTCACATACACAGCAATGGGAAAACTATCTTGCTTCTTTGTTTCATCATTATACCTCAAAACATTAAAGTTCTTCAATAATATTGTCCTTCCTGCTGGAATACTTCGAACCTGTCTGATTTCAATAGCTTTCTCACCTCCTACATACTCTACCCAGTGTCTTGGATATTCATAAGTATACTGACTTTCTTGAATTTTGGTTGGTTTCATCATAACGTGTTCATAGTATATCTTTATACTCTTGTCAGTTAGACTCGGTGCTATGTTCTGAATATTTCTGACTTGCATTTTTAATGGAGATAAAATGAAGCATTTAATACATGACGTAGATGAAGACATGAATGAAACTACAGACAAACTTAACTCTTCTCTCATTCTTCCTTTCAGCAAAGATTATGAATTCTGTTCAAATGGTGTTATTTCTATTGTGGAAAGATGGGTTCAGGTAAGACATTTAACCTCATTCGTCATATACTCATAACAGAGCGTTTAGGTCAAGATTCATATTATGACCAAATCATTATATCAGCAACTTCAGACTCTATGGACTCAACAGCGAAAACATTTATGTCAAAAGTTCAAGCATCTGTCGTTAAAGTTCCAGATAGCGAACTCATTGAATTTCTTCAACGTTACGTTCGACGTAAGAGGAAATATTATGCCATCGTTGAATTTATACAGTCAGGAATGCAAAAGACTTCAGAAGAGATGGAAAGAATTATTGACAAACACCACTTACGTCAATACTCAGGAGTTTACGATATGAAACGACTTACAAACTACATTCTGTCAAAACTTTCAAAATACCCCTTCAAAAAGTATCCTTCAAATACTCTGCTCGTTTGCGACGACTTCGCCGGAAAAGGTTTAGTGTCAAAGCCTGACTCACCATTAGCTAACATCATTACTAAAGTCAGACATTACCACTTAACTGTAGCAATACTTATGCAAACATGGCGTTTTCTTGCTTTAAACATAAAACGTCTCATAACTGACTTCGTTATCTTTCAAGGTTTCTCACGTTATGATATTGAACTCATTTGGAAACAGTCAGGTATAACATTACCTTTTGAAGAAATTTGGGAAGCATATAAGTCTCTCATCTCTCCTCGTTCATACCTTGAGATTCATATCATGACTAATACCATTAAAGTCAAAAATATTCCATGGGAACGACCAACATTGTTTTAAAGTTTAACCTTCAATTGACTGATGGTAAACAAATTCCATGCATCTCTGTCGCCATTTCTGTTAATATTTTTGCTGTCATTCATATCATCCACTTCTCCATCCGTTAGCTTTTGAGGATATGCGTTAGAATAGCTGTTCTTAAATGAAGGCTTTTCACCTTTGAGAGCATAAACTCTATAACTTTCTGCATACTTTATGTTTGAACCTCCTGAGCCATCATTGACATAAATTTTTATAGGCTTCCACCCTTTGTTCATGTTCCTGCTTCTTCCCTTAGCTCTTTTGTTCAGTAGTTCTACATCTTTATACACAGCACCTGTCTCAGTGAATTCAACAATATTTTCATTCGTTAGCTTTACATTCAAACCCTTGTCGAGTATATTGTTCATTTCATACATATAAAAGGTTTTTATTCTATATGAAATGAGAAGCAAATCCATCTTAGCTGGTGCCGTTAATGTTCCAATTGAACCAACATCAAATGTTGACTCACGAACGACAAACAATATTGTCATAAAGAACTATAGTTCAGAGTGTTTGAAAGAAAAAGAACCAGAACTGAAATCCGTGAATTTAAACTCAGCTTCAAACGCTAACGCTACATCAGATGTTAAGTTAGAGTATCCACCACTGGACCAAGTTCTTTCAAGAGAAGCCAACGACAACCCTTACACAAATGTTCAAACAAATCCTTCAGATAACGTAGACCATTACCTTCTTCAGTTATACCAAACAATTTTACTCAAAGACGATAAGAAGCTTTTGACAAATCTTATAAGCAAGAACCAAATAATTCTAACAAAGGAGGACCTTGAAAATGTTATATCACGAATAACAGGGAAACAATGTGTCATTGACTATCTCGACCCTGAAATCGAATGCTGTGGTCAAACGCCACCATTCATGAAAATAGGTAACATCCGCATCATTGAAACACCAGGAACTACAGGAGTTGAGTTTAAGTATAAATATTCGAACGAGTATACAAAACTTTCAACAGAATATAAGCTTTGTTTGAAATATGTTTTAGTAAATTAAAGCAATTTGTAATATCTATCCAAAACTTCTTCAACAGTATCGAACTCATCTTCATAATGCAAACCTAATCTTATTGACTTGGTGCAGTTTTCACTAACACAATATAGCGCTTTGCGCTCGGCGCCTTTGACGCCTTTTTCTGTTCTCTTGACTGACATAACTAACTCATTTGTTTCATCAAACAGCAATAACCAAAGTTCATGACCTAATACATAACATTCATACTTTATATTTTTAGCTCTGAGTTCTCTTGTAAGCTGTTGCATTTAATATTTTCTAAAAAGTCAACTTCAACAGTCATTCGCACTGGTGCCTTCAGTTCTACAGGCTCTCCTTGAAAGTCAACAAGTCTGAATTGCATGTCTTTCAAATTATGAGGACTAATGCGAACCCATTTACCTAAATGAGTTACTATGACAGGAACGTTTGGAATGAACATTGAATTGACTGCATAACAGAAGGATTTATATTCTACTGAACCTTTACTATTAACTCCTGAAATACCTGTGACATTAGCTATTTTTGACTCAACGTATAAACAATTACCATAACATACGTATGGAACAGATTTCATCTCAATCGTTTTGTCAACACTTTTCAAAGGACATGTCATATGGTATGCTCCCAGAAGCAATTGAACTCTATGACTCATTCGTGTTATCTTAAACTCCTTCGCATAACTGAACTTCAAAACTCCTGCAATAAGTTTAACATTCATTAAGTTTTCTTCGTTCTCCTTGTTTATTGTAGTATTTATGAGCGCATTTAACACTCCAGCTAATGTTTCCATCTTATATTCTACATTATTGTGAAATCTTATTTCGTGCTTCTTTCCATCTATTTCAAGCTCCATGAAATCTGTTTCATCTGTTATAACGAATGAAGCGATAGTATTGAAGTCAACAACTCTGAAAGCAAGCGCTTCATTCTGAAGACCTAAGTTTGTTTGTAGCTTTACTGTCCCGTATTCGTTTGGGTCTGTACTTTGCAAATAGAACAACATTTTATTCTCATTAAAATATGAGTATTGCTGCATATGCGTATGAAGCTGACAGAGCTAAACGTTTATATTTTGGTCAATACTCTCTCACACTTACTGACAAATATATTGTTATTTCTGATGGAAATACCGAGAAATACATAACATGGAAGGACTATGAAAAGTTTGACCCTATTTTAACTCCATGCACTATGCCATTCATTGTAAATGGTGAAGTTGTCATGAAGAACGACACAACTGTTTATAGGTCTGTATATGAAGCGTTAGAATATATGTTGAATTATAATCCCGAAAGATTTGACCCAAGCACTACGTCATGTACAATGCCTTTTATTAAGGATGGTGAAATCGTAAGAGTTCCGAATTCAACGGTTTACACAGCTGTTCAAAACAGTTTACAAAACATTTTAGCGAATATCTTTAATTCAGAAACTACAGAAATAAAATTACCATATATAACAGATGCTAAAGAAATTAAATCAAAAACGACAACATTATTTACGTCACTTAATGATTTAATGACTTATATCATTAATATTCCTGCACCAACTACAGCATTTGATCCAAACTCGACGGTTTGCAGTGTACCTTTCATAAAGTCGCAAACGGACTCTTTGAGTCCTGAAGGTCTTTCAGACCGAAGCGACCAGGGCGAAGCCCATGACAGTTCATTAATTGTTTTAAGGGATTCAACAGTTAATGAATCATTAAAGGCGTCATTAATGAAAATCATTGATTTTAATTCATTCACGAATACATATAATTCATTCATTAATGTTTCATATGCTTCTAAAGAAGGTGAGCCAAAAACTATCGATAAAGCGGTGTATGAAATAAAAGCATCAACGACGAAATTGAATTCGTTAACTTTTGACGGTGATAGTTTCGTTAATGACATAACATCGGGGAAAACAATTTTAACGAAAGAATATTTAAAATCTCATGTTAGTGAGTTCGTTGAAATTGAAAAAGAAGGTGGAATTAAGTTCGATCCACTGAATTTCATTTTCAGCTTAGCGAATGCGGGTGTTAGTTTCGCTGAATGGACAACTATACAGAGTGAAATAAATGCAATATGGACGTTTTTGGGGTCAAAAGCGGGAATGGGTGAGCTTGTAAATGCTGCAAGAACATTAGGTGAAACAGGAAATTTTGTAGATGGTTTTAAAAGACTTGTTTCAAATGTTTTAACAAACACAAAGAAATTATTTAGATATACCATACATAACGGACGGATTTTCGAACAGGTAGCAACAAACCCTCCGGTTATGGCTGCGTTGATGATGGTTAGAGATATAAAACCACGTAACGACGGGAACGAAGAACATGAACAACAGAGCCCAACGGGCTCAGAGCCACATAGTGGCGAGGATACTGGTCGGGTTATTCAAGACATTAAAAACGTGTATCCTGAAGTTATTGATTTATTTAGAGGAGTTAATGATTCAATTTCAAAACATTCTATAACCCTCGATGAAGAGAATAAATTAACAGATTATATATTCGTCATTATTGCAGAATTAATGAAGAGAATAAATGAAAAAGGAATTGGTGATATCATTAATGTCAGCGATGTAATGATGAAAAGAAATTTTGACTCATTATTTACAAAACCGAAAACAGAATATAGTCTTTATGACGTAATTACCGAATTAATGAAAAAGATTAATGATAATAAGAGTTCTGGCGGAAGAGTTGAATTAGAAGTGAATGATGTTAATGAGAAATTAGCCGAAAAAGCAGATAAAAACCACGTTCATTATATAACTTCAGACGAACAGATTATAACGGACTACCATGGATATTTAACACGAAGTGATGAAGCGAAGACAAAAAATGTTAATGAAAGAAGATATAAATACATTCGTGCTAAAGGTTATGACATAAGCTGTACTGTACAGTATGACACAGGTAAAGCACCAGAAGCATTTAGTTATAACGATGAAATTTATGCCTCTACTTTCTCTGTTAATGGTGTATTAGTTGAACCAAGATTTATGTTAAGAGTTAAGGCAAAAATAACGTTTGAAGATGCTATTAAAAGTAAAGCTGACAAAGTTGAACTTGACGCAACGAACAAAGTTTTGAAATCTCATAAACACAACATCTCCGATATAAATGAACTTCAAACTTCTTTAGACAGTAAAGCTGACAAGAACCATACACATAAATCCTTCACTACTGTTAGAGCAGACGACATAATATTGAACTTTGACCTTGGTTCAAGTGCACCATTAGAAAATCCAAGTACAAGCGTAAAAGATACTCTTAACAGTTTAGATAACAGTTGCAGGAACATTGAAAGTCATGCCAGAAACTTTGAAGCACATGAACTACCAGCAATGTTAGATAAGAAAGCAGACAAGAACCATACACATAAATCCTTCACAACTGTTGCTATAGAAAGTATTGAAGGAACGGTTGAAGAAACTGGTGGGGAGGGCGGAGCCCCGCCGCACGCGGCTGCATTATATTGTAAACCTCCTAACTTTCCACAAGGTTTAACATCGGATGACGACATAACGACGATGAGAAACATTAGATGTAAAGATGTTTATGTCATGAAGGATGAACATAATATTAAATTCACTGCTTCAAGATTCATATGACAAGAAAGCAGACAAAGAACCATACACATAAATCCTTCACTACTGTTAGAGCAGACGACATAATATTGAACTTTGACCTTGGTTCAAGTGCACCATTAGGAATCCGAGTAGCAAGGTAAAGATACTCTTAACAATTTAGATAAGAGTTGCAGGAATCCGAAGATCATGCAGAAACTTTTGAAGCATATGAACTACCAGCAATGTTAGACAAGAAAAGCAGATAAAACTTATGTGGATGCAGAACTAACAAAGAAATTTTCGAAACCAATACAATGAATTTACAACAGAATTATAATGGTGAACAGCAACTCCATTTAATTTGTTAGAGGTCTTCAACCAGATACTTTTGAATTTTTCTTGGATAATTCTATTGAACTAACATTACATTATAAAAGTGGAACAAATGCACACATTTCATCCGGGAGATACATTCCAAATGGTATTTAATGACATAAGTTCTTTAGAATATGTTTATAGAGTTATGAGCATATATGATTTAATAATCCTATAGGAGCTGTTATAGTCTATGATCCAATAATCCAAAACACTTTATTTGGTGGTAGATGGTATGAAATAGTTGACAAGTTTCCATTCTACACGAATACGCAGTCAATGAGATGGAGGTTCAAAAAATAGTATGAAAACCTTCCTTCACATATGCATAGTTCAGTGGAAGAACTCTGTGGAAGGAAACCATTCACATTCAATAACAAAAAGAGGTTATACAAATCTTGCAGCGTGTTCGAGATAGACAGGGAATGAATCGGTGTGTAGTATTTATTGAGAGCATTTAACACTCCAGCTAATGTTTTCCATCTTATATTCTACATTATTGTGAAATCTTATTTCGTGCTTCTTTCCATCTATTTCAAGCTCCATGAAATCTGTTTCGTCAGTTATAACGAATGAAGCAATAGTATTAAAGTCAACCATTCTGAATGCAAGTGGCTCATTCTGTAGACCTAAGTTTTGTTTGTAGTTTTACTGTCCCGTATTCGTTTGGGTCTGTACTTTGCAAATAGAACAACATTTTATTCTATTAAAATATGAGTATAGCTGCATATGCGTATGAAGCTGACAGAGCTAAACGTTTATATTTTGGTCAATACTCTCTCACACTTACTGACAAATATATTGTTATCAGTGATGGAAATACCGAGAAATACATAACATGGAAGGACTATGAAAAGTTTGACCCCATTTTAAACTCCATGCACTATGCCATTCATTGTAAATGGTGAAGTTGTCATGAAGAACGACACAACAGTATATAAGTCTGTTCATGAAGCGTTAGAATATATGTTGAATTATAATCCCGAAAGATTTGACCCAAGCACTACGCCATGTACAATGCCTTTTATTAAGGATGGTGAAATCGTAAGAGTTCCGAATTCAACGGTTTACACAGCTGTTCAAAACAGTTTACAAAACATTTTAGCGAATATCTTTAATTCAGAAACTACAGAAATAAAATTACCATATATAACAGATGCTAAAGAAATTAAATCAAAAACGACAACATTATTTACGTCACTTAATGATTTAATGACTTATATCATTAATATTCCTGCACCAACTACAGCATTTGATCCAAACTCGACGGTTTGCAGTGTACCTTTCATAAAGTCGCAAAGCGACCAGGGCGAAGCCCATGACAGTTCATTAATTACTTTAAGGGATTCAACAGTTAATGAATCATTAAAGGCGTCATTAATGAAAATCATTGATTTTAATTCATTCATGAATACATATAATTCATTCATTAATGTTTCATATGCTTCTAAAGAAGGTGAGCCAAAAACTATCGATAAAGCGGTGTATGAAATAAAAGCATCAACGACGAAATTGAATTCGTTAACTTTTGACGGTGATAGTTTCGTTAATGACATAACATCGGGGAAAACAATTTTAACGAAAGAATATTTAAAATCTCATGTTAGTGAGTTCGTTGAAATTGAAAAAGAAGGTGGAATTAAGTTCGATCCACTGAATTTCATTTTCAGCTTAGCGAATGCGGGTATTAATTTTGCTGAATGGACAACAATACAGAGTGAAATAAATGCAATATGGACGTTTTTGGGGTCAAAAGCGGGAATGGGTGAGCTTGTAAATGCTGCAAGAACATTAGGTGAAACAGGAAATTTTGTAGATGGTTTTAAAAGACTTGTTTCAAATGTTTTAACAAACACAAAGAAATTATTTAGATATACCATACATAACGGACGGATTTTCGAACAGGTAGCAACAAACCCTCCGGTTATGGCTGCGTTGATGATGGTTAGAGATATAAAACCACGTAACGACGGGAACGAAGAACATGAACAACAGGATACTGGTCGGGTTATTCGAGACATTAAAAACGTGTATCCTGAAGTTATTGATTTATTTAGAGGAGTTAATGATTCAATTTCAAAACATTCTATAACCCTCGATGAAGAGAATAAATTAACAGATTATATATTCGTCATTATTGCAGAATTAATGAAGAGAATAAATGAAAAAGGAATTGGTGATATCATTAATGTCAGCGATGTAATGATGAAAAGAAATTTTGACTCATTATTTACAAAACCGAAAACAGAATATAGTCTTTATGACGTAATTACCGAATTAATGAAAAAGATTAATGATAATAAGAGTTCTGGCGGAAGAGTTGAATTAGAAGTGAATGATGTTAATGAGAAATTAGCCGAAAAAGCAAACAAAAATGAGCTTTTAGCTCTGAGTGATAAAGTCAAGAACCACGTTCATTATATAACTTCAGACGAACAGATTATAACGGACTACCATGGATATTTAACACGAAGTGATGAAGTGAAGACGGAAGACCCCAATGAAAGAAGATATAAATACATTCGTGCTAAAGGTTATGACATAAGCTGTACTGTACAGTATGACACGGGTAAAGCACCAGAAGCATTTAGTTATAACGATGAAATTTATGCCTCTACTTTCTCTGTTAAAGGTGTATTAGTTGAACCAAGATTTACTTTGAGAGTTAAGTCAAAAATAACGTTTGAAGATGCTATTAAAAGTAAAGCTGACAAAGTTGAACTCGAAGCAATGAACAAAGTTTTGAAATCTCATAAACACAACATCTCCGATATAAATGAACTTCAAGCTACATTAGACAGTAAAGCCGACAAGAACCATACACATAAATCCTTCACTACTGTTAGAGCAGACGACATAATATTGAACTATACCCTTGGTTCAAGTGCACCATTAGAAAATCCAAGTACAAGCGTAAAAGATACACTAAACTCCTTAAATAGTAAATGTATGAACATTGAAGGTCATGCCAGAAACTTTGAAACCCATGAACTACCAGCAATGTTAGAGAAGAAAGCAGACAAGAACCATACACATACAAGTTTTACAACTGTTGCTATAGAAAGTATTGAAGGAACGGTTGAAGAACCTGATGGGGATGTATTATATTGTAAACCTCCTAACTTTCCACAAGGTTTAACATCGGAGGAAAACATAACGACGATGAGAAACATTAGATGTAAAGATGTTTATGTCATGAAGGATGAACATAATATTAAATTCACTGCTCAAGATTTATATGACAAGAAGGCTGACAAAACAGAGCTTCAAACATTAAAGACTGAAATACTTCAAACATTATATCCTGCAGGCTCTATTTATACGTCAATGAACTCAATAAATCCAGCAACAGTTCTGGGTTTCGGTACGTGGGAGCAGATTGTAGATAAATTCTTATACTGTGCGAACTCTTCAAAGCAAACAGGTGGTTCGAAGAAAATTAAAGAAGCAAACCTTCCACCGCACACTCATACAGGAACTACAAACACAACAGGTAGTCATTCACATTCAATAACAAAAAGAGGTTATACAAATCTTGCAGCAGGTTCGGATAGACAGGGAATGCATAGATATGATATTTCAAGTGACCCAGTAGATTCAAGCACAGGTATTTTCTGTGGAACCACAGGAAATCATTCACACACTTTCACAACAAATCCAACAGGCTCGGGTGAAGATTATATGCCACCATTTGTGACTATATTCGCATGGTACCGCGTTCAATGAACGCGCTTGAGCCTGCTTTGCGGACTTACCGTCTTGAATAAAATCTTTAACTTTACATAAATGAGCTTGAAAGAAGTATTCGAACAACATCCATGGAGGTCATTTAAGAAATTCAATGAAGCTGCAAAGAGTTGGGGATTTACTAACAGAGCTGAAGTGAAAAGGTTCTTTGACAAAAATGTTGTACATCAAACAAAAATAAACCCTTACGACTACTTTTTACCAATTTACTCCAACACTCCTGACGCATACCAATTTGACACTCTCATTCAAAGCAGAAAAGGAGGACATAAACCATTCCTCATCTTCATAAATGTTAACACTCGTAAAGCATATGCATATCCAATGAAAAATAAAGGAACTCGTGAAGTGTTAAGAGTTTTACAAAAGTTTGTAGCAGAACATAACCCAAGTACTTTAACATCAGACCAAGACAGTGCATACCTCAGCAATGAAATCACAGATTTTCTCATTAAGCATAACATAACTCACTACACTACTGAAGACCATAACCATAACATACTCGGCATCATAAACCGCTTCATAAGAACGCTCAGAGATTTAAATCAAGAGCGAGACTTTACCGAAGAAACAATGAAACATTTTCTCGAAGTATATAATTCCTCAACACATTCTACAACAGGACATACACCAAATTCAATGACACAACAACAAGAAGAAAAGTATATACAAAAGAAACGAAGCCAAACACAAAATATCAGAAATTCAACACAATTTACTCTCATTCCTGGAACAAAAGTTCGTGTAGTTCTTGACGACAAACCGTTGACAAAGAAACGTTTAAGGTTAAGTAGAAACTATTATATCGTAGACTCTACACAAGGTAATGGATATCTTATAAAAGCTGCTGACGACTCCATAGCATTTTACCCTCGACATAAGTTAGTTGAAAGTAGTAATGGCAAACTTGCTGAAACCATTGACGAAGCAAAGCGAGGAGTGGTTATTGAAATACTTGGCTACAACATAAACGATGACACTTATAAAGTAAGATATGAAGGAGGTGTTGAAGATGTTATACCATCTAAGAACTTGAGAGAGTCGAAGCCAACTCATCTGGGACCATTAGAGCGGGAGTACTGGAAAGATAAAAACATGCCAGAAAGAATAAGAAAATTCTTCTAAACTTTTTCGTTGGATGTAAATGACCAAAAATATATTATAGGTGAAGAGGTGAGATTTCACCTCTTTTTTCACCTAATTTTTCACCTCTTGAATTTTCGTGAATTTCCTTAAGATAGAAAAAATAAAGTTAGTTTTTATTTTATTTATTTTTTATTTTGTATAAAAGATATGATTTCAACAATCGGCACAACAACAATTCAAGCCGCGAACGGCGGGACTCTGTCCACAACAACTTCACCAAACTCGTTAGTCATGAATCCAACATCTATGTTAGTAGAGATGGAAAGCTTCATTCCTTCTTCATTTACTTTCGAAACAAAAATACAAAAAATTAAGCAGGAACTTTTAACAAGTAATTTAGACTGTAGTGCGAAAGATGAAACAAATGAACAGTATCTTTATGAAATGCAGGACCTCATCGACCATTTACCTAAACTACCTGAAATTCAGCATCAAAAACTAACTATTCCTGAATTCGACGAAATTGAAGTCAAAGCAACTGACTCAGTAGAAATAAAGAAGTTCATACGTAAAGTAAATTATGAATTCCTTGGTTTTCATTGCAACCATAAAGTTATGGACAAAGATTGCGATATGGTATATAAGAATGTTTCTGACATATATAAATCTGAAGAATTTAAGACCTACGACAACTTTGTTTCGTTAGTTGCTGAATGTGTTTGGGAAATAAGAGATAAAGATAGAAGAGGCAAAGTATGGAACGAACAACTAAGACCCGCTATGTTTGAGATGAAGAGAGCAATTGACGCTTTAGTTGTTCTAGCAGGTCAAATTTCAATGTATAATGCAAAAATGAACCCACAATGTTCAAAATGTAAAGCAGCAATAAGGAAATATAACTACTCCGTCAAAGAGATAGAAAGAATGCGAAACGACTATGCAGACTTAAAGAAAGAAGCAGAAAAGCCAGCAGAAGATAAAATGGACATGTTAGCATTTCTGAACAAAAACTATCCAACAGTAGAAGATTTCCTTCTATCTGACGTCAAGAAGAAATATAAAGAGACTTTCGGCATTGTTAAAACTTTTGATATCCTCAGCGAAGAAATAGAAGCTACAAAACTGTTTAGGATTTCAAATATACATCGTACAATTCATGTAAAACGCTTGTGAAAAAAAGAGGTGAAAAATTAGGTGAAAAAAGAGGTGAAATCTCACCTCTTCACCTAAATTATATTTTTGGTCATTTACACTCATTTACGAAGAAGTCATGACAAAGCATTTACGATGAAATCTTGACAAGGCATTTACGAAGAAGTTATGACAAAGCATTTACGAAGAAGTTATGACAAAGCATTTACGAAGAAGTTATGACAAAGCATTTACGAAGAAGTTATGACAAAGTCAAGACCCTTTGGGTCTCGCCGCTTAGCGGCTGAGGTGAAAAATTAGGTGAAAAAAGAGGTGAAATCTCACCTCTTCACCTATAATATATTTTTGGTCAAAGCTTCCACGAGAGAAAAGATTCCTCATTTGCTAAGGATTCCAAAAATGAAAAAATCGTTGATTTCGGCTGAGAAAAAACGGCAAAAACCCTTCTTCCACGGGAACAAAGAAATAAAGAAGAAATAAAGTAAATTTTTTATTTATTCCCGTGGAAGATAGAGCACTTTTATGACACTTTTTATTCACGACAAACAAGACAAATAAAGAAAATAAGAAAATACGGCGCTGTCGCGGTTCGAACCACAGACCCTGACCCCTCCATAACACCACCTTAGACCACTGTGCTACGTAGCCTGTCGACATAAGATTTTATAAATTGCATATTTGACGTAAATTTATTTCCATCTGGCTTCCCACTGCATAAGATATTCATACGTGTTTGTAAGACATTCATTAAACTTCTTTTCTATTGCATCTAATCTTGCGTTATTTTTTTCAATAACTTGTCTGTATTCTTCATCATCTCCAGCAGTGTTTGGGTCTTCACGTTTAAAATATTCATTGTTAACCAATTTTTTATCTACAAATTTTATTAGTGTTTGATTCACTTCGTTATGATAACGGTCATATTCTTTCAATACGTAAGTGAAGACAAAATGCGTCGTACCTTCAATCTTAAAGCTTAAAGAACTTTCAACACAGTTTTGAGGGTCTGTCAGTGCGTCAATGAGATAGTATTCGAAGTCAGTCAATAATCTTTTTAAAGTCATTTCATACAGGATAAAATTTAATGTTGTGAAGAAATAGTGTTTATCTCAAAAAAATAAAGTTAGTTTTTATTTTATTTATTTTTTTATCCTGTATGTAAAGACAGATATGTCAACATTAGAGAACACAACAACTGCTATCGTTCATGAAGTCATAAATGAAGAATACGAATACATACAGTATAACAAACAATTGAGACTCATTCGTTCTGTCAAAGACGACATGTACCAAATGCAAAGTATTTTGACGGCTTGTTTTGCTCCAGATACTAAGCTTCCTAAAGACTGGTTTAGGAACCAAAGCACCATAGAACTATTAAGTGAAGCACAGCGAGACGTACTTTTTTCTGAAAACAGTGAAGAACAGCGAGTAGGTAAAAAATCCCAGTCGCCAAAACTCTATGAAAACCGTGAAAAATTGCCAAACGGTTTGAGAGGATATTATGTTCATAGACTTTTAGTAAATGCAGTTGCAATGTGGGCTTCACCACGTTATGCTTGGAATATTTACAAACTTCTTGACGAACTTCACAGACAAGAACGTGGAGAGATGGAAAAGAAACTTCAAGCAAAAGATGAAGTCATTGAATCCAAAGACAAAAGCATACAGAAAAGAATACCGCGTTCAGTACCAAAAGGAAAGGAAAAGAACTATAAGTATATGATTTATACTGAAGAGTTGGAGAATGAAGAAGACAGAGATATGGTTATGTTGCATTTAGTCAGAAGAAACAACAAAAGCTTTTACGACCTTGCTAAAATATATAAATCTGACAGAAACTGGTTCTATCGTGAAAACTTACCGATTTCAATGACACCGAATGAGCAAATAAAAGAAATTGTCAAAAATACTCTTCCTCAAACACACTATGACATCAAAGGTTGCACAATACTTACCTTCAAAGAAGACTTACCATTACTGAAGGAAAAAATAACAGAATATTTCGATAACTTCAAAGAGGAAGAATGAAGTCACGACAACATTAACGAAGAAGTCACGACAACATTAACGAAGAGAGAATGAGGTGAAAAAACAGGTGAAATCTCACCTCTTCACCAAAAATATATTTTTGGTTAAATAGCTTCAGGGTCAATTTCTTCAACCATTTCACTTCCTTCGTCAATGTCAATAGAAGCTTCTTCAACCTTTGGTAAGAACTTTTGTATAACATCTTTGTTCGTTATTGTCTTCAGAGATGAAGAATAATATTTCACATTTGTTTCACCCTTCTTATATTCTTTCTGTTCGGAAAGATTCATAGCAATACTGAAGAAGTCAATGTTGGAGTTCTTTATAACAGTATAATGAGTATCTTTGACATTCACGAAGAAACCCTTTTGTTTCAAAACTACTGCTAACTCTTGTGAAGTATAACGTTTGCGGTCAATGACAATAGCTAATGGTCTGACATACTGACCAAACTTAGATTCTTTCACAAACTTCTTGTTAAAGATAACATTGACGTTTGAAGCATTATTGAACTCATTCTTGATGGCAGTAGCGAGAGCATTGTATGAAAAGAACTTGCAATCTTGCATGTGTTTCATTAAAATAAAAATATTAAATTATTTTGAAAAATAACTTAAAAAAATCTAATCTAATTTTTCAAAAAATATTTTTTATCCGATAGAAAAGATGACAGAAAAATTAACTTTTTACATAGCGCCAGACCCTTCTTGCCCACATCTTTTTAAGCCACAATATATAGTCATAGAACTAAATAGAGAAAGCGAAATTCCACAAATAGAAGAAAGCGAAATTCTACAAACAGAAGAAACATATAGAGACCTAGATAACGAAACTGGATATGCACTATTCTGGTTAGATTGTCCTTATGAAATGTATGAAAAAAAGGCTTTATATGAAGAATATAGAAAATATTGTCATGAAAACAATATAAGACCAAGCTCTAGAGAAAAATTCTATGCTGGTATAAAACATCTTTTCGAAGTTCGGAATGGCAAATATAGAAAGAAATAATTTTTCTAAGTTTATTTTTTCAAAAAATATTTTTTTTATTTCCTACTAAAGATGTATCGGAAGTTGTCTAAGTTAGAACACTCGGAAATAAAACAACTTCTTACAGAAGCTAATATAGATGTTGCAAAGCATTACACAACAAACAAAAAGGCACTCGCTGACATCCTCAATGACTATAATGGTGAAATAACTTATGATAGAATTCATGAGTTCATAAAGCCGCAACGCGGCGAGGACGAAGTCCATGCAAGAGCATTTCCTTTAAATGACGTTGCTATTGACTTATATCATAGACGTTCAATACCTCATGAAGTAAGAAGAGAAATGTTTGACATAACAAATGCGAACGTTGGTCATACTCGTAAAGCTCTTTCACATGACGTTCGTCAAGAGATGTTTGACATAACAAATGCAAACGTTGGTGAAACAAGAAGAGCTGTACCTCATGAAGTAAGAAGAGAAATGTTTGACATAACAAATGCAAACGTTGGTGAAACACGAAAGAGAGATGACACACTGAAACAACAGAGAAGAGAGATGTTTAAAAGTGCTATAGAACAAGTTCGCAAAGCTAATAATGTCATTCGTTCCATTGACGACAAACCAAAAGAAGGTGAGAGATGGTTAAAGAAAGATGAAGAAAATAGGAAGAGGAATGTGAAGTCAGGCAATAGACTCATTGACTTTAACATCGAAGCTTTAGATGAACCAAACAGAGACTACTTACACAAACATTTCGGTAAGGTTTTCATGAGACTCTTAGAGAAAATTAAAATAAACTCCCAACAGAGATGGATGGTATGTTATAAACTTGGTGGAAAGTATGAATGTTCTACGTTAAACCTCAATAATATTGGAACATTACTACATCAGCTCTTGAAGGAGAACTTTATATCAGAGATAGAAGCAAATGCTGCAGGTATTGTTGAAATGCACTATGACTTCTTCTTGACAAACATAAAGAATCTTACGAAATAAAGATGTATGATTTAACAGAATATGAAGGCTTAACGATGTCAGATGTAAAGAAAGGCAAACCAAAAAAGAGACCATATAGAGATGAAAGCACACTGACAAATGACCAGAAAGCCATTTTGGAAGCTCTTAAGCAAACAGGAAACCCAGCACTTATAGAAAGCTTTTGGAAAGATAATGGTGAAAAGAAGTTTTATAAGAAGAGAAGCGGTCAGTTCTGGAAGTATCTTTGCACATTACCTATAAATCTTGAACGCTACCAAATCTTCAATGAACTGAACAAAAGAACTGCAACACTTATGACAGAAGATAACTGCTTCGTTTATGCTTGCATTCAGGCTGGAGTAAATGAAGAAACTATTGACCACATGAGAGAAGTCATTCGTGTTAGAGACTTTCCTCAAAGTAAAGTACAAGAAATTTCTGACGCAACAGGTATAGCATTTAATGTTACCATTGGTTATTTCAATGACTCAAGACATAATGAAATAAAGAGATATATACCAAAAGAATGTGAAACTGTTAGAACTATTGACTTACTTCTTGTTGAAGACCACTACATGCTAAATGAAAGATTCCAATGACAACATATTTCATTCGAAACTATAAGAAATTCTCAAAGCTTGTGGTGGAATGAACATTGAGAAACAGATGAAGATTTATACAAAGAGAGAAGATAAATATGTAGTTCGTTATGATAGAACAACACCGTTATGGGATGTTATGAAAACATTGTGGGAGTGCAAATATTTCGAACCTATTTCTTATGGAGAACTTTTCACATATACTACTGACTTATATAAACAGAACCTTGCACCATTTAAAGATTTGACATATGCTCCAAAGTATTGTGTACAACTGAAGAAGAAAGCAGAGTCAAAAGAAGTAAATAAATAATGAAGTTCATTCCTGAGCACGTTTTCTTTGCTGACTTTGAGTGTAGTACGGATGGCTTTCATAAAGCTTTTAACATCTGTTATGACAGTGAAGATGGTTCAGTGAGTGAAAGCATTTGGGGTCAAAACTGTGCAACAGAATTTTTGGAAAGACTTCCTGACAAGAGTTTAATATATTTCCATAACCTCAGTTATGACATAAACTTCATCTTAAGACACATGACAGAAGTGAAAGGAACTCCCATCATTAAAGGTTCACGAACAATGCAAATAACTGGTTTATATAAAGGAAGGGCAATTATTATAAAAGACTCTTACAGTGTTATAAATAAGAAGCTTAAACTATTTCCTGCTATGTTTAACTTACAAACAGGACCGAAAGAAGTATTTCCATATAACTACTACAGCAGTGTTTTGTTAGCAAATGACAACAGAACTGGTGTCATTTCTGAAGCATGTAAGTTTATCCATGATGCAGATACATTTATGAAGAACATAGATTCCATCAAAGGTTGCAGAATAGATGAAAACCACTTCGACTTAGAAAAATATAGCACGTTTTACTGCAAACAAGATGTAAGAATTTTAAGAGAAGGTTTTGTAAAGTTCCGCAATGACTTATTGAAAGAGTTTGATTTAAACGTTTATGACTACGTTAGTATTTGTTCTATTGCTAACAAATTGTTTGAGAACAGAGTATACTTCCCGAATGGAAATCTTTATGACCTCTCAAATAAACCAAGAGAATTTATTTCGAGATGCATTCAAGGTGGAAGATGTATGTTGTCAGATAACATGAAACAAAAGAGCAAAAAGAAACTCATTGCTGACTTCGACACTGTTTCATTATATCCTTCAGCTATAGCAAGACTTTATACTTTAGAAGGTATTCCAAAAGTATTGAAGGAAGAAATGTTAAGCACAGAGTATCTCATGAGACATTTATTCGATGACGACCAAAAGGAACCCATTGGTGAAAAGTTTATGTCTGGCTTCTTTGTTCTCATTAAGATAACAGAGATTGGTATACCCAGACACTTTCATTTAATAGTTTGCGACCCTGAACTAAATCCAGAACTTAACGTTCCAAGAAGTTCAAACACTTGCTGTCTCATGTATGTTGACCATATAACATTACAAGACCTCATAAAATATCAAGGTGTCAAATGTGAAGTGTTGCAAGGATACTATTACGATGGAAACAGAGATATGAGAATAAGAGATGAAGTAAAGAAGTTGTTTGAGTTAAGGTTAAAGTATAAGAAAGAAGAAAACCCCTTACAAGAAATTATAAAACTCATTCTGAACAGCATTTATGGCAAAACTATTCTATCTCCTATTGAGTCAAAAATAACCATAGTAATGACAAAGATGCTATAAGATATGCTATAAGAAATTACAACCATATAGTGAAGTTCGAAGGTTTGGATGGTTCAGATAAAACTATTTTCAAGCTAACGAAAAGCATTTGCAGACACTTTAACTTCTGTCCACTTGGTGTTAATATTCTGTCTATGTCAAAACGTATTATGAATGAAGTATTCTGTACTGCAGAGGACATGGGACTTCAAATCTTTTACCAGGATACCGACAGTATGCACTTATATAATGAAGACATCCCAAAGCTTGCAGCAGAGTTTAAGAAGAGATATGGTCGCGAACTTATAGGAAAGAACCTTGGTCAATTTCATAGCGACTTTGCAGAAATAACACCTGGAAAACAAAGTTTAGCTTATAAAAGTATTTTCTGTGGAAAGAAGACCTACATAGACTTACTCACTAACGATTTAAATGAAGTTGCATTTCACTGCAGAATGAAAGGCGTGAAGCAAGATGTTATTGCTTTAACCGCTAATGAAATGTTTCCTGAAGCTATACAATGCTATTACAATGAAGATAAGAACATTCACATACCTGTTGGAACATATGACAAAGACTCTGAGTTCAGTTTAATGAAACTTTACAAAGCACTTCATGATGGTCAAGAGATTGCATTCGACTTATGTAAGTCATGTCAACCTTGCTTTGCTGAAAAGTTCAACTTTTCAATAACGACTAAAACAAGCTTTATTCGTAAGTTGAAGTTCTGAGGTCATTTATTTTTGTCAGCAATGAGGTCATTCGTGATAAAAATAAAGCTAGCGTAGATTTTACAATACTGCGATGGTAGAGTTTAAGAGTTGTGCTTCAATGTAGAGACAGTCCTTCCCATCTGGAGGCAAGAACACTGGACATTTATGGTCATGAGTGGAGTACATGTCTATCCAAAACTCACGATTGAAGCCAGTTAATTTATAGTATTTAGGGTTAGGAAGTGGTGAAGTTCTTGTATGACCAATGAACTCATTTTCAACGCCTTTGGCTATATTAGAGTAAAGTATTGCTTGCTTTCTATCCCAAATGCCAGGTGTTACAATCTTTGAAAATTCATTTTTCCTCGGAAGCATTGCATCATAATTGAAAACATTCTTAAAATCATCACTTGGTTCGGAGATTTGAAATCTTATACGTAATGGATTTTCTTTCTTTTTAGCGACTTCATTGAATGGTGAGAATACAATGAATTGACAGTCATGAGTTCCATCTTCATTTTCATTAAATTCATAATGAAAGTCTATAAGTTGTGGCTGACTACCTTCTTCTTTCAGTTGTGCAAGAAACTCACGTAAAGGCTGTAAAGTTTGTACTTCAATGTTGAACTTTTTCTCGAACATCTCATTAAATGAAATCATACATTGCAACAATGTTGTATCGTCTTTAAAGTATTTGTATATGTGAATGTTTTGGGCGCTTAAAGACTGTTCGTCATTTTCTATCTCGACTTGAAGTATAAAGTCAACCTTTCTGAAAGCACGTGTTATATACATAGATGTTATGCCAATGTACTTCTCTTCATTTATGTTCACAATCCAGTCTGTTGGAAACTTAAACGTTACTCTGTTCCCCTTTATTTTGACGTCAGGGTTTTCACTACTGAACGCAACATAAAGGTATTTGTCTATACATTTAATTCGGATAAAAATAAACCATTTACTCTTTCTTTGCTTCAGCTTCTTTAGCTTTTGCTTCAGCTTCTTCTCTAGCTTTTTTCGCCAGCAAACGTGGGTTCTTCTGTCTTCCAGCAGCTAATGCAGCTAGTTGTTTTTCACTAAGTTTTCTCTTTGGTCTCTCTGGCTTTTGTTCTTGTTTTTGTTCCTTCAGTTCGGATAAAATTTGCTCGCGAATTTCTTTCTTCAATGCTTCAACATCTATGACCCTTGGGTCTTGTCCGTAGGCTTGTCTGAGTCATTTGACTGCAGATAAAAAACTAAATTAAAACTTTAACCGATGTAAAATGAGCTTGTCAAAATCAGAGCGAGAGTCTATTATATTAAATGACGCAAGAGGAATACAACATCCTTTCTATTACGTAAGTCAGAGTAAAGATGGTAAAATATACGTAAGAAAAAGAAAGGTTCCATTAGCGAATGCAGAGAGCGACAACATTAAGGTGCATGGCACCGAGGGCGAAGCCCATATAAAACCTTCTTTCAAACTGAAAAGTCAATAGAACAAGAAGAAAAGAAGCCAGATGTACTTTCAATAACGAACCAAGAGCTTATTGCAAAGTTCGTGAATTTCATTGAAAAACAAACCGAGTCAAAGAACCCTGACCCACCAGTGAAAGAAGTTGAGACAAAAGAGAATGTACAGTTCATTGAAAATGTCAAGAAACAACTTCCACCACGAATGCCAAGAAGAAGAGTGAGAATAATGAAGTAAATAGATATTTTTATCTGAAGTAAATACATGCAGAACGAACAGTTAAACGAATTTACTCCAGCAGAGCATATTCATCAGATTCGCTCATATTTCGATATCATAGACAATGCAGTTCAAATTGGTGACACTAATAGAAAATATTCTGACGCAAAGATTCCATCACAACCTGGAACTGCTAAAGATAACACATGGGTAACATTCAATCTCTCACCTCCTGGTGAAAATATGTTGGACCTTTACAATACATTCATTACGTATAAAATGGAAGGTCAATTTATTGCAGATAAAGAAATTGGTTCAGGTTCCAATAAAACAAACCCACCAGGATTTTGGATTGGTTTCGATGACGCTTTCTATGCAGTTGCTGGATATCAAATCCTTGCAAATGGTCGTATCGTATATTCTCAAGACAACGCAAGAGAAGAAGCATATATAACTTCAAACTCACAAACTACCGAACAAATAAAGAAAGTAGATGTTTTCTCAAAGACTCGACATGAAGATGTATGGAGTCATTCGGGAACATGCAGAACAGGACAAATTGTTAGTGGTCCAATTACAGCAGGAAAATCATTTGATTTTAAGCTTCGTTTAAGAATTCCTGTTAGAAGATTCCTTCCATTAGAAGCTATTCGATTTATTCCAGCTTTTGCAGGAAACATTCAGCTTAAAGTAAAGTTCAGTAGCGACGCCTTACAATGCACATCTATATCTGTAAATGATATCATTGCTTTCAATCCAACTCTTAAAGTTGCATTTGCTTCAGATTCAAATCCACCGACAAATAAATTTGTTCCATGGAATGAACCATTCACTATGATAACGAAGGCAAGTAGAAGCTAGTGGAACAGTTACTATTACAACTGTAACCCAGCAACTATTTCGAACAAAGATGGATTTTAATGAATGTTTCATTCATCCAAAGTCATTCTCTTTAGACCCTAACATTTATACAGAACTTGTAGAACATTATACAAACGAGGCTTTATGTTTTCCTGTTAAAGTTATGGATTGGATTCCTATGGACGGTTCATTCTCAAAGAATACAGATAGTTCAAGTGCAACATTTACAGCAGCTTATACGCCTATTAATGTTAAAAGTATTTGGGCACTATTTAGAAAGAAAGACAACTATTATGTTAATTTTGAGAACCCTAAGTTTAAATATCTTCAGCTTTCCATGGGAGCTTATGGAAATATGCCTGCAGAACCTGAAAAATCATATGGACCTGTATTTTATGAAATGGTTGCGAACGCTTGCAATACAAACAATGATATGATAGGATTTAATGAAGATGTTATGAGGTCATTGGTGGATGATGGTAGTGTGGAACATAAATGGGATAGCTATGACAACACACATTTCTTATGTGGTTTTCCAACAGAAGTGGACTTTTGCTTCCAGCAAGGTCAAACATCTACTGCTCCAATAACATACAAATTGTCTGTTAAAGGACCTATTGAACTAGCAACTGAAAATGTACCAAAGCCACTTATTGGATTTATGAGGGATTGTTGCTTTGCAATACAAGTAAGACAGTCAGGCATACCAATAATAAGACTTGACGACTATAACTTAGCAACTGACGACAGTGAGGAATAAAGGATGAACGTTTATTTTTAAAGCTTATAAATGAGTTCTTCATCAAGCTCTCGTGAACCTTCACCATCTGTGAAACAAACTTTACCAAACGATTATGGAGCACCTATTGAATATTTCTTACGAGCTGCACAATGGCAAAGAGCAGTTTCACCAAGGTTAGGTGTTCCACCAGCTCCTGTCAAAAATAGCATTTGGTCAAGTCCTTATATAAGATATGGTCTCCCACTAGGTTTGCTAGCTACAGCAGGAGCAGTTATGATGTTGAAAAGAAATAAAGCAAATGTTATAAATAATACTGAAGTAGCTGAAGTTAAACAAACTCCAACACCTTCGTCAAAACCAACGCCTTCACAAGCAAAACCTTCAATGACTCCTGAACCTATGGAAGTACAAACTCCTGTTCAAAAGTCAACTCCTAAACCGACTCCAACATTTAAACCAGAACCTACGCCTCAAATAAATCGTAAAACTCCTGCGTTTCCTTACTGAAAAAATAACGTTATTTTTATTTTATTTGAACATTTTTATTTGATTGAAATGACGACTAAAGTCACTGAAGCAATGAAACAAAAGTTTTTGGTAGAATACATTAAATCAGGAATTATTCCAGAAGGTTTTTACATTCATACTATGAAGGATGGTAGAGTTCAGTTTAGAAAGATAAAGCAACCATTAGATAGAGAAGGAATTTTGAGAAAGATTAAACTTCATGAGGACAACATTGCTGAACTTAAGAAGAAGTTAGAAGAGTTGGAGAAAGGAAGAGAGTTATAAAGCAATGAATTCAACATGGTGAAAAAACAGGTGAAAAAAGAGGTGAGATCTCACCACTTCACCTAAATTTATTTTTCACCTCTGACAACGTTTATTTTTAAGTTTATTTTATTATTTAGCGAGAACGTTTATTTTTATATAAATGACAGAACAAAAATATAACATTTCTACTCAGCAGGAATGAGACCCTTACTGACTATGTATTCGTTTAATGCTTGATGAAAACAATGGTACATATTATCGTATGGGTATACACAACGTCTGTTTCCATCGTCGTCGTATATGTAGAGCTCAAATCCAGTCCAACCTTCTTTTGTACAATATGTAGCTTTATTTAAGTATGCATTTATGTAGATAAGGCAATTTTCTTCATCGCTCCAGAAATAATTTTTCGTCATTGTTGAAATAGTTTTCGTTCCTCTGCGACCATAAGGAATGTATGCAATGAACTTTGCGTCATATGGGATTGTAATATATTCAGGGTTTCTTTCATCGTCAATGGGTCTGTCTTTGTTAAAATGCATGTTTCTCAGTTTTACTTGAGTTTTGAATAGTTCACGGAAACGTTCTGGGAAAGAGTCATAGTAAATGTAGTCGGACATGTCTTTGTAATGAAATAAAAAATTTAAAAAAATAAAAATAAGGTTATTTTTATTTAGTGAGGACGGTAGTGAAGTCGTTAGTGAAGTCGTTAGTGAAGTCGTTTATGTATCAGATGGTTTTGTAAATATTTAAGGTTAAGTTGGTGTTTGTGTTTGTGTTGTAAAATATACGTTACCGGTTTTGTAAAGTGTCAAACCGTTAACTTGGGTAAGGTGGAACGCAATGCCACAGTACCCAACTTAGGGATACTAACTAAAATATTTTCCCGACAACTGGAAAAGTCCTTCCATCCGACAAGAAAAGTTCTTCCTTCCGACAGAAAAAGTTTTTCCTTCCGACAGAAAAAATTTTCCATCCGACAAGAAAAAATTTTCCATCCGACAAGAAAAAATTTTCCGGTTGTCCGTCCGTAAACCATTCAAATTTTCGAAAATTGAGAACTTTTTGGTCGAACTTCAGGAAAAGTTTTTCCTTCCAACAGAAAAATATTTTCCCGACAACTGGAAAAATATTTTCCGGACAACTGGAAAAGTTCTTCCTTCCAACAGGACACAAACGGATGACTGACGTTCCTCTTCCTGAATGCCTTCCAAAGCCAGAAGAACCGACAGCCCCAGCACCACAACAGACTTACTAAGACTAAACACTTAGATTTTTCAAGCTTGACTTTTTACAATTTGAACTTTGTTCGCGTAGATATGAATTCTGAAAGAAGTATGAGGGTCTTGTATGACTTTGTACTTCTCCCATAGTTCATGTCTGTCAAACTTACCTGCCATGGACTCTTTCATAAGTTCCATGAAATCGTCTTCGGACAATCCGGGGAAAAGTACAATGTCAGTAAGTATTCTTTTAACATCCTTACTTAAACTCTTTGCTGTCTGTACACAAATGACAACTGAGATGTTAAAGTGTCTGAGCTTCTTAAGAATTCGACACATGTCTTGTTCTCTATTCTTTAACAAAGGATGAGAGGCGAAATCATCTAAAATAAGAAGACACCTATGAGGGTATGTCTTCCAATCGTAAGATTGCAATTTCTTCGAAATGTATTCTATCTCTTTCTGTTTGTTTCTGAAGTGTTTCTTCTCTAATATTCTCTGCATTTCCTCATTTGGGTCTTTAAACTTAGAATTTATATACTCATTTATAGCATTATACTTCAAAACTCTTCTTTGGTACTTCTTTATCCAATCTAACAACTCAGTATCCTTTATACATACTAACTTAGACTTCTTTATAATATCTTTGAACGAATTGACGGTTTGGTCAAATTGACCAGAAGTACTACAAATAACAACTAACTCATAGAATGGGTTCTTCTCATCTAGTTCTTGTTGTTGTGCAGCCATTTTAAGATAAGTGAAAGTCTTACCCGACCCAGGTGGTGCAATTAGACCTGTTATACCATTCTGAGCAAATAAGAACTTTCATGTATAGGCTTTATCTGAGCATTTTCTAATTTCACCTTGTTCTTGTTTAAAACATTCTCAAATTTCTTGTCAATGTCAGCAAACTTTTTTTCTAACATATTTTTAGAAAAATTAAAATTTTTATCTTTTAGAAAATGTCTAGCGATTTCGCTATCTATATTCGAGACAAGCTTTTCGACAGCAAAACATCTGTCGACCATAAAATCTTACATAGTGTAAACAAGAAAGGTGAATTTGTTCTAAAGTTCTGTTTCTGGGAATATGACAAGAACCATAAAACATTAGCAGAGAAGTCTTAAGTTTGTCAATGACAGACTTGTTGACAGAGATGACGCCGATTGGAGAGATGAAGTCCAACAAAACTTCTTAGAATGCAAAGAAGACACATGCGCTGTTCTTGAAGATGAAATAGAAAACAGAATAGAAGAGCTATTAAAGGACAAAGAACTTTTACATAAATATGGTTGCGCCAAATTTGACATAACTCCACCAGAAAAGAAGAAGAGAGAAAAGAAAGAAAAGAAAGTAGAAGAAGAGAAGAAAGAACCTGAACCAGTTCCAGAGAAAAAGAAATTTGACATGTAAAAATAAAATTTTATTTTTAGAACATTTCTGGGTCAATGTCAATGTTCTCTTCCTCTTTAGGGCAAACACTGGCTTAGACTCTAAAATCTTTTTACCCAATTTACCTTGAACTTCAACTATCTTAGACTCATAATATTCATAGTCGTCTGCTTTCTTTGGTTCATAAGGTATAACAAGTTTGTATGCTTTGCCTTCTTTAAGGTTTGAGAACCTTCTGTCAAAACTTTCTTTGACTGCTAACAAACCTTCTATGTCTAAGTCTTCAAATTTCGCACCATTTTTAGTCACAATAGCAAACTTAACTGGTTCGATGTTCCAAACTTTGCTGAATGAAGACTTTTCAAAATGGTAGAAGTAAACATTCAAATATGTGAATGGGTCTAGTTCTTCTTTAAGTCCTGACATGTACTTGTTTACTGAGATGAATTTTGTCATCTTTTCTATCGGATAAAAAAATTTTTTTTTAAAATTTACTCATAAAAATTTTTCTTTGTATATACACCATTCTGTACGTCTAAAAGACTTTTGACATTTGCCAAGAATGTACGTTTAGACGCTGTCATATAACCATATTCTTGACAATATTGTTTATACGAATCGTACAATGACCTTTCATCTAAACACTCAAAGTCAGTTTCATCTATGAACAGTTCATATACACTCTTGTTTGCTTCTAACAATGTTTGTCTCTCTTCGGTATGTGGAATTTGTCTTGGATTGAACTTAGAAATATCTAATGTCATGAATATGAGAACAAGTGGTTGTAAAAGTCAGATGTCAAAGTTTCTGCTAAGTCGTCAAAATATTCTGTATCTTGCATATGAGAATCTGACGTTCTGACAACTACATATCTTCTGTCAGAACTTTCTAACTTCATCGGAACAGCATTGTTTGAAACCATAATGAAGTTTGCAACATTTTCACAAACTCTTTGGTCTTTACTTTTTTTCAACAACTCCAACTTTGTCTGTTATAAGACTCTTCAAAGCATCTGAGTTCAAAACTTTTGTTGTATCTATACTTTGAAGTTCATTGCAAACTATAAGTTTCATATTCTCTATTGAGGAGTTAAATTTACCGCAGATGTTTTCTATGTTTGTCATATTCGGGTTCGAATAGCCCTCTAACAGTTTGCACAAAATATCTGTAAAGAATGTGTTCTTACCTGTTCCTTGTTTTCCAATTATAATGAGAGCAGTTTCATTCTTAGCACTTGGATGTTGTAAGATGTTTGCAAACCAACATAAGATATACTCATAAACCTTTTCGTTTCCATTGCATATAATTTCTTTGACATGGTCTAACCAAGCTTCTATAATATTTTCTTTCCATTCTACTTGTTCGTATTTATATCCAGTGAAGATAGAATAGAAGTTTGGAGAAGGTGTATAGAACTTTATACCTCGAACTGAAAAATCTTCTAACTTTGACAATAAGATATCCCAAGCATCTAACATCTTCATGCCAACTTGTACGACTTTTATTTTCTTAAGTTTCTGTCTACATTCTTGTTCTGAAACTATTGTTGCTCTTGGTTTGTTAAAGACAATCCCATTCTTTCATAACATAACATTCTGGGGCAGAGTCGACATAAATGACTAAACGTTTCAAATTCTCGACTGCTTTGTTATAGTCTCGAAATGGACACATATTTCTGAATGCTTGGAAGTCATAAAAATCTGAAACATCTATTCTGTACATTTTTATAAAAATAAAAAAAATATTTTTTTTATTCTTGACTTTGTTGTTCCATTTGTTGCATTTGTTGTTCTTGAGCTATTTGTTGTTGAAGTTGTTCTTGTAATACAATACTTTCACCAGTTGCATCTTCCAATTCGAAACTTTCTGCCGTCATTGACAAATACATAGGACATAAAAGTTTTACAGGAACAAAGTTTGCGTCAACTAATGTCAACGTTATACTTGCCAAAGTGTTTGAGTTCACTAAGGTTGAAAATTCTGCATTCGAATGAACAATAGGCAAACCAGCAGAGAAAGTATTGTTTATACGCATAAGTATCTTTTGGTCATAATAGTTTCTGTCGACATTCGAATAACACTTTGAACCTAAGTTTGAAACAATATATAAGATTGGTGTGCTTAATGTCAATGGAATAGACATTCCTTGTATGACACCTTTTCCTGTTATAGGAAACTGTTGGTAGTAAAAACCAGAAATAAGTTTTGTATTATAGCTCATATGTTTATAGTAAACTCAGTCGGACATCCAAACATAATGAAACCTGCTCTAGTTGCAGCACATGTTACACCCGTCTTAAAGTATTAAATAAGTCAACAAAACCTGTTGGTGGTATATCTGAGTAAGTATCTTCAAAGGAGTATTTTTTACCATTCACAACAATAAAGTCTTCTGGTGTCAAAAGAGCAAAACAGGCTTTAGTCGTCATTGTGTTTAAAGTTAGTTTACAATACCGTCCTTGAGGACTTTGTAAGTTTGTTGTTATAGAATTATATGACTCAGGGTTTTTAGTCGTAATAGTATAAACCATTATATCTTCTGCCATTTATATATTTAAAAGTTTTTCTGAAAGTGGAGAAGAACTTCATCTAAAACTTTCACATGGCGTTTCTTGAAGTTCTCTGTCTAAGAAGTTCAAATATTTTGTAAAGACATAGAACTTTCCTTTGTCTACACGAACAAACAAAACAGGGTCTTTCATATCGTTCAAAAGTGTGTAAAGTCCTTTACATGAAATAAAGTCTATATTATTTTTCTTCAAACATCTTTCAAGAAGTTTTGACATTTTTACTTAGCAAATAAATTTTAATGAAATGTTGTGGTCGTCAAATATTTTTATAACGTCTGGGAAACTATATTTTAAGTTCAACGTTTCACCTCCTTTCATAACGTATATCTTGTCAATGACATTATATGAAACACCACAGCAACTAATGTCGGGTTCTATTTCTTTGATGTTTATATCGTCTGCCTCTGTCAAAAGTTTCAATAGTTCTTTCAAAACTTCATGAGGTGCAATGACATATGAGTTCACTTTTACAGGGTTGTGTTCGACCAAGTTTAACATTATACTTAAAGCTTGACAAATCTTCTCCTGAGTTTGAAGTTTGTCTTTCAGTTGTTGGTAGTCGTTTCGAATATCTGCAACAGAACTTAAGTCTCTGCTAACTTCAGGATATGTTGGTTCTTTTACAGGAACAATTGTTATACCATCTTCGTCTTCGTATGGTTTCCCCACTTCAACATCTCTGTCTTTGACATTGACAATAACACTTTGACTGTTTGTTTGAGTTGGTGAATTTAACTTCACATCTGCCACCGCCATTAAACCTTTTGAAACACTTACGCTTCTATTTTTCGGAAATGACATTTTACTTAGAATAAAAAGATGGACGTATTCGGATATCTCTTCGAATTGAAGCAAACAAAGTTTACACACACAAACAATACAAATACATTGACAGAATAGTTCTTTATACAAACAATGGAAAATGTTATAGAATAGCAGTCTTTGCTGAACCTAAATATTTTCATAAAGCAAAGAAAGTTGGTATAACTGAAATGGTGAAAGTTCTTGAAGCAGACAAAAATATAACAACAAAAAAAGATATTTTCTTAAAGAGCGAGTTTATCTATAACATATTATGTCAAAAACTGGCGTACTGTCAATATTTGACGGAGAGAAGTCATTCACAGAACAACTTTACTGACTGCTGCCAAATCCTGCTCGATGGAGCTTGTCGTTATGTCATTCTTGCTAGCGAGCGGGCTTAACGGCAGTGCGACAGGATGTTTCTGAGAGCCTCAGATAACGAACAATCTTCAAAAGAACGCATCTCCGTGAAAAGTGTCTATTGGTTTGTAAACTTCTTTGCTCTCCAGTTCATCTGGACCGTCTCTGTCACCAAGTATATTGTCTTTGTACAGTACCAACAGTTGAAATCTCACCGCATACAGTCTTCTGAGTCAGCAAATTGAATGCAAGCCAAAAGTTTGACGTCTTCTCATTTGTATATTGAATTTTTTGACCCTGTACTGAGTCCATTACTTTTCCCATACTGGCATAATAGAACTTGCATTTCAGGTTAGATGGTTGTTGTGAACTTTGTTGGTGTAAAGTTCATGCATTAAATGTCCAATGTTGTATACCTCATATCCCAACTGTAGAAGTATTCTTCTCTTGGAGATAAGATTGCCATCTATGTTATATTATATTAATACCGGGTTGTAGAAACAA
The DNA here is from genome assembly GCF_026262505.1 of Trichomonas vaginalis G3. Lineage (NCBI taxonomy): Eukaryota > Parabasalia > Trichomonadida > Trichomonadidae > Trichomonas > Trichomonas vaginalis. The sequence goes on along the minus strand of NC_067208.1, from coordinate 12,827,069 downwards.
GAAATACGTCATTTTTTAATAGTCCTGAAACAGTAAAGAACAATAGTATCTGTTTGCATGTTGAGAGTTGTAAAGCAATTATATCTGTTCTTGGCACGCTGGCGTCAGCACTTGGTTTTCAACTTCACCTGCACATATTTTGACAGATTATTTGGTGTATAGGGAAATAATAGTGAACTGCAATATATTTTAGGCGCTAAAAGCATTTGAAATACTCTGGGTCGCGAACATAATAGATGCAAGTCTGCTTTCTATTCTCGTTGCATTCAAACTTTTCGCATGTAAATGTAACTGGGTAGTCCCACAGCAGTTCATCAGGCACTCTGTCTGGAAATTAGGTTTAATCTTACATATCAGTTGAAAGTTTTGAGAAAACACAGTCTAATCACTTTGTCTTTGCAAAAGTCACAGAACATTGCGCTCCACCACGTTCCATGCTACCAGTAATTGCTGAACTGCGGTCATGCGTTGGTAGCAGAATGATAAGTGTATTTTGCTTGAAGTAAGTTCGATAGATATTTTCCTGCCGAGGTTTGGCCTAAGTATCTTAGAAAACCGAAGATGCAGGAAAGATTTGACAAAGGAACTCTAAGTTTCAAGTTTTTTTACTTTAGTGGCAGCAAGTTCCTCTGAAACCAGAAAGGTTAACATAAATCCTGAACGTTAGGGTCAAGTTTTCTTATTTTCTCAATATTTGCATACTGGTCTGTTTGTTCTCTAGCCTTGTGGTTGTTACTGAGTTTCTTCAAAGCGAAACCATTCAAATATTTGCCATGTTACTGTTTTGAACTAAGTCAGAG
>NC_067208.1:12813397-12826169 GCF_026262505.1 Trichomonas vaginalis G3 | reverse complement strand
AAAGAAGTGTTAGCTAACGATTTCCTAAGCAGAAGCCGAGTACAGCATAGATAAAATTGTTGGAAGTCATAGATACTCTCGATAAATGAAGAAACTAGTTGAACAACATAGATGTCGAACTCTCTTCTGAGCGGAAGCATTGAAGCCTTCAGTTAAAGAAAGAGTTCAAGATACCAAGAATGAGTCATAGAGTACAACTTCTTCTGGGAGCATACCATATGACATTTCCTTTGAAAAGTGTTGACAAAACGATTGAGATGAAATCTGTTCCATACGTATGTTATGGTAATTGTTTGTACGTTGAGTCAAAAATAGCTAATGTCACAGGTATTTCAGGAGTTAATAGTAAAGGTTCAGTAGAATATAAATCCTTCTGTTATGCAGTCAATTCAATGTTCATTCCAAACGTTCCTGTCATAGCAACTCATTTAGGTAAATGGGTTCGCATTAGTCCTCATAATTTGAAAGACATGCAATTCAGACTTGTTGACTTTCAAGGAGAGCCTGTAGAACTGAAGGCACCAGTGCGAATGACTGTTGAAGTTGACTTTTTAGAAAATATTAAATGCAACAGCTTACAAGAGAACTCAGAGCTAAAAATATAAAGTATGAATGTTATGTATTAGGTCATGAACTTTGGTTGTTGCTGTTTGATGAAACAAATGAGTTAGTTATGCCAGTCAAGAGAACAGAAAAAGGCGTCAAAGGCGCCGAGCGCAAAGCGCTATATTGTGTTAGTGAAAACTGCACCAAGTCAATAAGATTAGGTTTGCATTATGAAGATGAGTTCGATACTGTTGAAGAAGTTTTGGACAGATATTACAAATTGCTAACTTGAATTTTTTTGACTGACGGCGCAAAGCGCCAAGATGGGCTCAAAGAGCCCTCCTGACTGCTTTAATTTACTAAAACATATTTCAAGCAAAGCTTTATAAGTAGAAGTTTTGTATACTCGTTCGAATATTTATACTTAAACTCAACTCCTGTAGTTCCTGGTGTTTCAATGATGCGGATGTTACCTATTTTCATGAATAGTGGAGTTTGACCACAGCATTCGATTTCAGGGTCGAGATAGTCAATGACACATTGTTTCCCTGTTATTCGTGAGATAACATTTTCAAGGTCCTCCTTTGTTAGAATTATTTGGTTCTTGCTTATAAGATTTGTCAAAAGCTTCTTATCGTCTTTGAGTAAAATTGTTTGGTATAACTGAAGAAGGTAATGGTCTACGTTATCTGAAGGATTTGTTTGAACATTTGTGTAAGGGTTGTCGTTGGCTTCTCTTGAAAGAATTTGGTCCAGTGGTGGATACTCTAACTTAACATCTGATGTAGCGTTAGCGTTTGAAGCTGAGTTTAAATTCACGGCGCCATGCGCCAAGATGGGCTCTTTGAGCCCTCCCGACTTAAGTTCTGGTTCTTTTTCTTTCAAACACTCTGAACTATAGTTCTTTATGACAATATTGTTTGTCGTTCGTGAGTCAACATTTGATGTTGGTTCAATTGGAACATTAACGGCACCAGCTAAGATGGATTTGCTTCTCATTTCATATAGAATAAAAACCTTTTATATGTATGAAATGAACAATATACTCGACAAGGGTTTGAATGTAAAGCTAACGAATGAAAATATTGTTGAATTCACTGAGACAGGAGCTGTGTATAAAGATGTAGAACTACTGAACAAAAGAGCTAAGGGAAGAAGCAGGAATATGAACAAAGGGTGGAAGCCTATAAAAATTTATGTCAATGATGGCTCAGGAGGTTCAAACATAAAGTATGCAGAAAGTTATAGAGTTTATGCTCTCAAAGGTGAAAAGCCTTCATTTAAGAACAGCTATTCTAACACATATCCTCAAAAGCTAACGGATGGGGAAGTGGATGATATGAATGACAGCAAAAATATTAACAGAAATGGCGACAGAGATGCATGGAATTTGTTTACCATCAGTCAATTGAAGGTTAAACTTTAAAACAATGTTGGTCGTTCCCATGGAATGTTTTTGACTTTAATGGTATTAGTCATGATATGAATCTCAAGGTATGAACGAGGAGAGATGAGAGACTTATATGCTTCCCAAATTTCTTCAAAAGGTAATGTTATACCTGACTGTTTCCAAATGAGTTCAATGTCATAGCGTGAGAAACCTTGAAAGATAACGAAGTCAGTTATGAGACGTTTTATGTTTAAAGCAAGGAAACGCCATGTTTGCATAAGTATTGCTACAGTTAAGTGGTAATGTCTGACTTTAGTTATGATGTTAGCTAATGGTGAGTCTGCTTTTGACACTAAACCTTTTCCGGCGAAGTCGTCACAAACGAGCAGAGTGTTTGAAGGATACTTTTTGAAGGGGTATTTTGAAAGTTTTGACAGAATGTAGTTTGTCAGTCGTTTCATATCGTAAACTCCTGAGTATTGACGTAAGTGGTGTTTGTCAATAATTCTTTCCATCTCTTCTGAAGTCTTTTGCATTCCTGACTGTATGAACTCTACAATAGCATAATATTTTCTCTTACGTCGAATGTAACGTTGAAGAAATTCAATGAGTTCACTGTCTGGAACTTTAACGACAGAGGCTTGAACTTTTGACATAAATGTTTTCGCTGTTGAATCCATAGAGTCTGAAGTTGCTGATATAATGATTTGGTCATAGTAAGAGTCGTTTCCTAAACGCTCTGTTATGAGTATATGACGAATGAGGTTGAATGTCTTACCTGAACCCATCTTTCCACAATAGAAATACACACCATTTGAACAGAACTCATAGTCCTTACTGAAAGGAAGAATGAGAGAACTGTTGAGCTTTTCACTGCTTTCATTCATGTCTTCATCTACGTCATGTATTAAATGCTTCATTTTATCTTCATTAAAAATGCAAGTCAGAAATATTCAGAACATAGCACCGAGTCTAACTGACAAGAGTATAAAGATATACTATGAACACGTTATGATGAAACCACCAAAATTCAAGAAAGTCAGTATACTTATGAATATCCAAGACACTGGGTAGAGTATGTAGGAGGTGAGAAAGCTATTGAAATAAGACAAGTTAGAAGTATTCCAGCAGGAAGAACAATATTATTGAAGAACTTTAATGTTTTGAGGTATAATGATGAAACAAAGAAGCAAGATAGTTTTCCTGTTGCTGTGTATGTGAACCTAGACACAGGAGATGACATGAAAGTTTTTAACACAAAGCTTCAAACGGTAGTGAGAGAACAACTGACTGCGGAAGGACATCCATTACCTTCAGAAGTTACCATAGTATATAATTTTGAAACAAATGCAATAGATTTTAAAGTCGTCTCTGCAAAGAAGTCAGGTTTTACATTTAATGAAGCAGATGTATATTCGAATGAAAACTTCAAAGCTATTGCATGGTTAGATAATGACGATTGCTTTAAGAAAATATTTAAATTCAGTGACTCAAAGATGTCAATAGATGACCTTCGTGGAATGTTACCATCGACGTTTACAGTAGAAGGTTCAGCAGGATTGCTTACAAGATTGTCAATTGGTGGTATTTGGTCTCGTGAGAACATTGTTATAAAATCCAGTATAAGTGAATTTGCTGAAGAATCTATATTATGTCTTTCAAACTACATGTATTCGCCGCCGAAGCATTATAGTATAACAAACTTTGTCAGTAAGTTTAACATAAGACTTGTCGAACCTTCTTCAATGAAAGATGTTGTGCTACCTAAAGATGGAAAGGATGGACTCATTATTGAGATGATTTTAATAGCATATTAAATGAGCTTGTTCTTGAAGGTCATTCATGATGAAATAACTGTTGTAGAAGATGTTAGCAATTGTTCAGACATTTTGAAGCGTATAGATGAGATAAGAAAGAAGTTTATGAATGAGAATGTTTATGTTTCATTGACTTTCTCCAGTAACGAGAACTTTTATGAGATAATATTGAAGAGAGATTTTTAATATGGTGTAAATGGTAGCTTGGACAGCTTTAGGCGCAATGGGAACAAAAGCATTAGCATTTGGAGCAAAAGCACTTGGGGCTTATGACGCAGTAAATAAAATGAGTGGAGGAAGGGTTTCGAAGACATTAGATGCAAATAAAGGGAAGATTGGAGGCTGGGTTGCAAAGAAGTTAAGATTAAATAAAATAGGGCTCATAAATAAAGCATCCAATTTGGTTGCGACTGAGTCAGAAAATGCTTTAGGAAAGGACGATGAGTTTGCAAAACACGCAAAAGACTTTAATGACCAGATGAAAGGTGAAACAATGCATTTAAATAGATTCGATGGAACTAAAGAAAATGTTTCTTCTCCACCAGTAGTTCTTCCGTATGGTCCCTATGGAATGTATGGAAATCCTTACGAAAGACCATTTGACCCATTGACTGGTGGAAGTAACTGGTATCATTACGGACGAAGAAGAAAGACAGTCAAGTTGGAGACAGACGTGAAGAAAGCAACTAAAAAGAAACCAAGGAAGAGAGTTATAAAGCAATGAATTCAACAGGTTAGAAAAGAGGTTAGAAAACGGTTAGATCTAACACTTCTACCCTAAAATTTATTTTTGTGCTATGTTTTCATACGTGTGCGGGTGGTGATATCATTAATTTTTTAATTTTTAAGTTTATTTTTTATTTTATTTTTATTTTTATTTGGATGTAATGACAGAACAAACAACTCATACAAAACAAAACATATAACAAACATACATTTAAACATTTATTCTTCCTTCCTGAGCATAACATGTTCTTTCAAATACATCCGAGACCAGTTGACTTTTCATTGACTGTTTATAAAGATAGAAATAGTTATATCATTAAACCATACGATGACGAAGGTAAGTTATGTAAATTGTACGTTAAGAAGTTAGAGAAAGTTTATGGCTTCAAGTATGACTACAATAGGGTTAACACTGATGATGAAGATATTGAGGAAAATTTATGAGAACATTAGTGAAGTTGTTAGTGAGAACGATAGTGAGAACGTTTATTTTTACATTAGTGAGTTCGTTAGTGAAGTGGTTGGTGGTTTTGTAAATATTTAAGGTTAAGTTAGTGTTGTCGTTTGTGTTGTCGTTTGTGTTGTAAAATATACGTTAACGGTTTTGTAAATATTTAAGGTTATATTGAGTAAGGTGGAACGCAGTGCCGCCATACCCAAGACTTGTATACTAACTGAATCTCTCAATCTTCCCATTTTGGTAGGGAGAATGAGAGTCTGTATGCCGCCATTGGACGCCCCAAAGATCAAGTAGATCTTGAAAGGCGCCCCTATTTTCTGAACCGTTGTCGGTCCAGAAACAATAAGGGGCGCCAAATTCAATGAAGGCGGAAGCCGCAACGTTCGCTGTCGTCGCTGCCAGCATATCTGGTATTTGTATACACACTAGGACTTTGCGGCTAAAATCGTCGATTATGCCATAAATATACTGGCCACGAACACCCCTAAAATAATGAACATCTGCGTGCCAGATAAGATTGGGTGAAAGCGCCCAATATCTTACTGCTGTTTCTGGCCCGGCATGCTCTAATCGCGTCTTGGTGAAATGATTTTCTTTGAAGTATCTGCGTACTTCTCTATAAGATACATCAATTTAGTTAGTATGGTTATCTTGGGTACGGCGGCACTGCGTTTCACTTTACCCAATACTTGTGAATTTAACACTTTACAAAACCGTTAACGTATATTTTACAACACAAACGACAACACTAACTTAACCTTAAATATTTACAAAACCACCAACCACTTCACTAACGAACTCACTAATGTAAAAAATAAACGTTCTCACTATCGTTCTCACTAACGACTTCACTAATGTTCTCATAAATTTTCCTCAATATCTTCATCATCAGTGTTAACCCTATTGTAGTCATACTTGAAGCCATAAACTTTCTCTAACTTCTTAACGTACAATTTACATAACTTACCTTCGTCATCGTATGGTTTAATGATATAACTATTTCTATCTTTATACACAGTCAATGAAAAGTCAACTGGTCTCGGATGTATTTGAAAGAACATGTTATGCTCAGGAAGGAAGAATAAATGTTTAAATGTATGTTTGTTATACTGTGGAATTCGAATGAGTTGCTTTTGTTCTGTCATTTATATAAAAATAAACTTAAAAATAAATGATATCACCACCCTCACACGTATGAAAACATCCATTTAAATTTAGGTGAAGTGGTGAAATCTCACCTCTTTTTTCACCTCTTTTTTCACCCGTTGAATTCATTGCTTTATAACTCTCTTCCTTTCTCCAACTCTTCTAACTTCTTCCTAAGTTCAGCAATGTTGTCCTCATGAAGTTTAATCTTTCTCAAAATTCCTTCTTTATCTAATGGTTGCTTTATCTTTCTAAACTGAACTCTACCATCCTTCATAGTATGAACGTAAAAACCTTCTGGAACCGCTCCTGATTTAATGTATTCTACCAAAAATTTTTGTTTCATTGCTTCAGTGACTTTAGTCGTCATTTCAATCAAATAAAAATTTTAATATTAAATAAAACTAACATTATTTTTTCAGTAAGGAAACGCAGGAGTTTTACGATTTATTTGAGGAGTAGGTTCTGGTTTAAATGTTGGAGTCGGTTTAGGAGTTGACTTTTGAACAGGAGTTTGTAATTCCATAGGTTCAGGAGTCATTGAAGGTGTTGTTTGTGAAGGCGTTGGTTTTGGCGAAGGTGTTGGAGTTTGTTTAACTTCAGCTACTTCAGTATTATTTACAACATTTGCTTTGTTTCTTTTCAACATCATTACTGCTCCTGCTGTAGCTAGCAAACCTAGTGGGAGACCATATTTTATATAAGGACTTGACCAAATGCTATTTTTGACAGGAGCTGGTGGAACACCTAACCTTGGTGAGACTGCTCTTTGCCATTGTGCAGCTCGTAAGAAATATTCAATAGGTGCTCCATAATCGTTTGGTAAAGTTTGTTTCATAGATGGTGAAGGTTCACGAGAGCTTGATGAAGAACTCATTATTAAAGCTTTAAAAATAAACGTTCATTCTTTATTCTCACTGTCGTCCGTAGCTAAGTTATAGTCATCTAATCTTATTATGGGGATGCCATTAGCACGCACCTGAATGGCAAAGCAACAATCCTCATAAATCCAATAAGTGGCTTTGGTACATTTTCAGTTGCTAGTTCAATAGGTCCTTTAACAGACAATTTGTATGTTATTGGAGCAGTAGATGTTTGACCTTGCTGGAAGCAAAAGTCCACTTCTGTTGGAAAACCACATAAGAAATGTGTGTTGTCATAGCTATCCCATTTATGTTCCACACTACCATCATCCACCAATGACCTCATAACATCTTCATTAAATCCTATCATATCATTGTTTGTATTGCAAGCGTTCGCAACCATTTCATAAAATACAGGTCCATATGATTTTTCAGGTTCTGCAGGCATATTTCCATAAGCTCCCATGGAAAGCTGAAGATATTTAAACTTAGGGTTCTCAAAATTAACATAATAGTTGTCTTTCTTTCTAAATAGTGCCCAAATACTTTTAACATTAATAGGCGTATAAGCTGCTGTAAATGTTGCACTTGAACTATCTGTATTCTTTGAGAATGAACCGTCCATAGGAATCCAATCCATAACTTTAACAGGAAAACATAAAGCCTCGTTTGTATAATGTTCTACAAGTTCTGTATAAATGTTAGGGTCTAAAGAGAATGACTTTGGATGAATGAAACATTCATTAAAATCCATCTTTGTTCGAAATAGTTGCTGGGTTACAGTTGTAATAGTAACTGTTCCACTAGCTTCTATTGCCTTCGTTATCATAGTGAATGGTTCATTCCATGGAACAAATTTATTTGTCGGTGGATTTGAATCTGAAGCAAATGCAACTTTAAGAGTTGGATTGAAAGCAATGATATCATTTACAGATATAGATGTGCATTGTAAGGCGTCGCTACTGAACTTTACTTTAAGCTGAATGTTACCAGCAAATGCAGGAATAAATCTTATAGCTTCTAATGGAAGGAATCTTCTAACAGGAATTCTTAAACGAAGCTTAAAATCAAATGATTTTCTGCTGTAATTGGACCACTAACAATTTGTCCTGTTCTGCATGTTCCCGAATGACTCCATACATCTTCATGTCGAGTCTTTGAGAAAACATCTACTTTCTTTATTTGTTCGGTAGTTTGTGAGTTTGAAGTTATATATGCTTCTTCTCTTGCGTTGTCTTGAGAATATACGATACGACCATTTGCAAGGATTTGATATCCAGCAACTGCATAGAAAGCGTCATCGAAACCAATCCAAAATCCTGGTGGGTTTGTTTTATTGGAACCTGAACCAATTTCTTTATCTGCAAAAATTGACCTTCCATTTTATACGTAATGAATGTATTGTAAAGGTCCAACATATTTTCACCAGGAGGTGAGAGATTGAATGTTACCCATGTGTTATCTTTAGCAGTTCCAGGTTGTGATGGAATCTTTGCGTCAGAAATATTTTCTATTAGTGTCACCAAATTTGAACTGCATTGTCTATGATATCGAAATATGAGCGAATCTGATCTGATGAATATGCTCTGCTGGAGTAAATTCGTTTAACTGTTCGTTCTGCATGTATTTACTTCGGATAAAAATATCTATTTACTTCATTATTCTCACTCTTCTTCTTGGCATTCGTGGTGGAAGTTGTTTCTTGACATTTTCAATGAACTGTACATTCTCTTTTGTCTCAACTTCTTTCACTGGTGGGTCAGGATTCTTTGACTCGGTTTGTTTTTCAATGAAATTCACGAACTTTGCAATAAGCTCTTGGTTCGTTATTGAAAGTACATCTGGCTTCTTTTCTTCTTGTTCTATTGACTTTTCAGTTTGAACAGAAGGTTTTATATGGGCTTCACCCTTGCCATGCACCTTAATGTTGTCGCTCTCTGCATTCGCTAATGGAACCTTTCTTTTTCTTACGTATATTTTACCATCTTTACTCTGACTTACATAATAGAAAGGATGTTGTATTCCTCTTGCGTCATTTAATATAATAGACTCTCGCTCTGATTTTGACAAGCTCATTTTACATCGGTTAAAGTTTTAATTTTGTTTTTTATCTGCAGTCAAATGACTCAGACAAGCCTACGGACAAGACCCAAGGGGTCATAGATGTTGAAGCATTGAAGAAAGAAATTCGTGAGCAAATTTTATCCGAACTGAAGGAACAAAAACAAGAACAAAAGCCAGAGAGACCAAAGAGAAAACTTAGTGAAAAACAACTTGCTGCATTAGCTGCTGGAAGACAGAAGAACCCACGTTTGCTGGCGAAAAAAGCTAGAGAAGAAGCAAAAGCTAAAGAAGCTGAAGCAAAGAAAGAGTAAATGGTTTATTTTTATCCGAATTAAATGTATAGACAAATACCTTTATCTGTTGCGTTCAGTAGTGAAAACCCTGACGTCAAAATAAAGGGGAACAGAGTAACGTTTAAGTTTCCAACAGACTGGATTGTGAACATAAATGAAGAGAAGTACATTGGCATAACATCTATGTATATAACACGTGCTTTCAGAAAGGTTGACTTTATACTTCAAGTCGAGATAGAAAATGACGAACAGTCTTTAAGCGCCCAAAACATTCACATATACAAATACTTTAAAGACGATACAACATTGTTGCAATGTATGATTTCATTTAATGAGATGTTCGAGAAAAAGTTCAACATTGAAGTACAAACTTTACAGCCTTTACGTGAGTTTCTTGCACAACTGAAAGAAGAAGGTAGTCAGCCACAACTTATAGACTTTCATTATGAATTTAATGAAAATGAAGATGGAACTCATGACTGTCAATTCATTGTATTCTCACCATTCAATGAAGTCGCTAAAAAGAAAGAAAATCCATTACGTATAAGATTTCAAATCTCCGAACCAAGTGATGATTTTAAGAATGTTTTCAATTATGATGCAATGCTTCCGAGGAAAAATGAATTTTCAAAGATTGTAACACCTGGCATTTGGGATAGAAAGCAAGCAATACTTTACTCTAATATAGCCAAAGGCGTTGAAAATGAGTTCATTGGTCATACAAGAACTTCACCACTTCCTAACCCTAAATACTATAAATTAACTGGCTTCAATCGTGAGTTTTGGATAGACATGTTCTCCACTCATGACCATAAATGTCCAGTGTTCTTGCCTCCAGACCATAAGGACTGTCTCTACATTGAAGCACAACTCTTAAACTCTACCATCGCAGTATTGTAAAATCTACGCTAGCTTTATTTTTATCACGAATGACCTCATTGCTGACAAAAATAAATGACCTCAGAACTTCAACTTACGAATAAAGCTTGTTTTAGTCGTTATTGAAAAGTTGAACTTTTCAGCAAAGCAAGGTTGACATGACTTACATAAGTCGAATGCAATCTCTTGACCATCATAAAGTGCTTTGTAAAGTTTCATTAAACTGAACTCAGAGTCTTTGTCATATGTTCCAACAGGTATGTGAATGTTCTTATCTTCATTGTAATAGCATTGTATAGCTTCAGGAAACATTTCATTAGCGGTTAAAGCAATAACATCTTGCTTCACGCCTTTCATTCTGCAGTGAAATGCAACTTCATTTAAATCGTTGTGAGTAAGTCTATGTAGGTCTTCTTTCCACAGAAAATACTTTTATAAGCTAAACTTTGTTTTCCAGGTGTTATTTCTGCAAAGTCGCTATGAAATTGACCAAGGTTCTTTCCTATAAGTTCGCGACCATATCTCTTCTTAAACTCTGCTGCAAGCTTTGGGATGTCTTCATTATATAAGTGCATACTGTCGGTATCCTGGTAAAAGATTTGAAGTCCCATGTCCTCTGCAGTACAGAATACTTCATTCATAATACGTTTTGACATAGACAGAATATTAACACCAAGTGGACAGAAGTTAAAGTGTCTGCAAATGCTTTTCGTTAGCTTGAAAATAGTTTTATCTGAACCATCCAAACCTTCGAACTTCACTATATGGTTGTAATTTCTTATAGCATATCTTATAGCATCTTTGTCATTTACTATGGTTATTTTTGACTCAATAGGAGATAGAATAGTTTTGCCATAAATGCTGTTCAGAATGAGTTTTATAATTTCTTGTAAGGGGTTTTCTTCTTTCTTATACTTTAACCTTAACTCAAACAACTTCTTTACTTCATCTCTTATTCTCATATCTCTGTTTCCATCGTAATAGTATCCTTGCAACACTTCACATTTGACACCTTGATATTTTATGAGGTCTTGTAATGTTATATGGTCAACATACATGAGACAGCAAGTGTTTGAACTTCTTGGAACGTTAAGTTCTGGATTTAGTTCAGGGTCGCAAACTATTAAATGAAAGTGTCTGGGTATACCAATCTCTGTTATCTTAATGAGAACAAAGAAGCCAGACATAAACTTTTCACCAATGGGTTCCTTTTGGTCGTCATCGAATAAATGTCTCATGAGATACTCTGTGCTTAACATTTCTTCCTTCAATACTTTTGGAATACCTTCTAAAGTATAAAGTCTTGCTATAGCTGAAGGATATAATGAAACAGTGTCGAAGTCAGCAATGAGTTTCTTTTTGCTCTTTTGTTTCATGTTATCTGACAACATACATCTTCCACCTTGAATGCATCTCGAAATAAATTCTCTTGGTTTATTTGAGAGGTCATAAAGATTTCCATTCGGGAAGTATACTCTGTTCTCAAACAATTTGTTAGCAATAGAACAAATACTAACGTAGTCATAAACGTTTAAATCAAACTCTTTCAATAAGTCATTGCGGAACTTTACAAAACCTTCTCTTAAAATTCTTACATCTTGTTTGCAGTAAAACGTGCTATATTTTTTCTAAGTCGAAGTGGTTTTCATCTATTCTGCAACCTTTGATGGAATCTATGTTCTTCATAAATGTATCTGCATCATGGATAAACTTACATGCTTCAGAAATGACACCAGTTCTGTTGTCATTTGCTAACAAAACACTGCTGTAGTAGTTATATGGAAATACTTCTTTCGGTCCTGTTTGTAAGTTAAACATAGCAGGAAATAGTTTAAGCTTCTTATTTATAACACTGTAAGAGTCTTTTATAATAATTGCCCGTCCTTTATATAAACCAGTTATTTGCATTGTTCGTGAACCTTTAATGATGGGAGTTCCTTTCACTTCTGTCATGTGTCTTAAGATGAAGTTTATGTCATAACTGAGGTTATGGAAATATATTAAACTCTTGTCAGGAAGTCTTTCCAAAAATTCTGTTGCACAGTTTTGACCCCAAATGCTTTCACTAACTGAACCATCTTCACTGTCATAACAGATGTTAAAAGCTTTATGAAAGCCATCCGTACTACACTCAAAGTCAGCAAAGAAAACGTGCTCAGGTATGAATTTACATTTAGCTTTATTTACTTCTTTTGACTCTGCTTTCTTCTTCAGTTGTACACAATACTTTGGAGCATATGTCAAATCTTTAAATGGTGCAAGGTTCTGTTTATATAAGTCAGTAGTATATGTGAAAAGTTCTCCATAAGAAATAGGTTCGAAATATTTGCACTCCCACAATGTTTTCATAACATCCCATAACGGTGTTGTTCTATCATAACGAACTACATATTTATCTTCTCTCTTTGTATAAATCTTCATCTGTTTCTCAATGTTCATTCCACCACAAGCTTTGAGAATTTCTTTATAGTTTCGAATGAAATATGTTGTCATTGGTAATCTTTCATTTAGAAGGTCAGAAAATAGTTCCTGGAACTTACGAATATACAACTGCTGTTTCTTATGGAAAACGTAGTGAGTTTGGAGAA
>NC_067208.1:12754682-12813372 GCF_026262505.1 Trichomonas vaginalis G3 | reverse complement strand
TTCTATGGCATTGTCGGGCATTCGTTATACCATTCGGAAACATTTCCGTTCATGGCATCCAAAACTGTTGGCGTTATATATCTGAGCGGCGTACATTTCATATGGGTAAAAATATAGAATAGTTGGATTTATATGTCTATGTCATAATTGTTTCGGACCAAGCTTTACTTTCTTCCTGACTGAGTTTTTAACTCTTCTTTTTCCTTCATTGCACTACTTTCACTAGATGAAGTTACTTCTTCACTACTTTCACTTTGTTCTACTCTTCTTCTTTGGTGTCGCTTTTTGGTAACTTGCCCTCTGCTTCAAGTTGTTGCATCTTTGCCTCATGTTTACCTAGTATGTTGTAAATTTCCCATGTCCTTTTTGCCTTTGGGCTCTGGTCGCCCATCTCAGGTAACCAATATCCTAGAAAGATTTTGTCATAGTTTGTATTTGAGTCGTCGCTTATTGTTTGCATGACTCTTTCCTGAGTTTCCGGTTCAAGCTCTTCAAATATAGCTTTCCATATGGAATATGCTCGTTTTCCAAATATATGTTTTTGTAGCCATTCTGGTTTTCTTTCCATGTTACCAATAATATCTTTTGTGAATGGGAAAGCTTTTTACCCAATGTTTCAGTCTTGCGTCATTTATTTCTGTAGTTGGTTTTATTTTGTCAAGGAACATGTTTTTCAATACTAACATTTCATTTGGTCTGTCCATTTGAGTTTTCTTAAATATTCATCCCTTCTCGGTTCATTGTCTGAAAAAGTTAGTTTTATGACATTTTGCAAACTTTCGTTTGCAAGGTCATGTACAATAGGTTCTCTTCCTTCTCTCTCCCTAACTTTCTTTCTAAACTCTTCACCAAATATACCATCTTTATGGTTCTGTGTAGTTCTTTGAGATAAATGTTTTAGAACGTCAGGTGTTATATTTCCATCAGCCATGTTCATTTCATACTGGTCCAAAATATCTGCATCTTTCATATCTTTCAATGGCATTAAAGCCGCGCTGAAAATACCAGCTATATCTGGTTCACCATTCACTTCCATTGCGTCTACAACTTCTTGAATTTGGTTGTAAGTTATGAACCACCTATCCGGATTAGCTTTATGACCCCATCTCATTGTAGTTCCATAGTCTGCAGGAAACAAAAGTAGGTTTGATTTCCATATTGGTTAGGTTCTGAATGAACTTTAAACAATGTTTCATTTTCTATATGTTTTGGTGAAATTTAACCTTTTATTTTCACCGAGTTCAGCCAAAGATTGAACGTTATATGGTCGTAAGTAAAAAGGATTGTTGTATTTGCGTACACTTTCTTTCAGTTCTTCCATTCTATGCTGAATATTTTCATCTGATGTTGGAGTTTGTATGTCGGCGAACATTTTTCGATATTCTTCTACTATGTCAGCCGAATTTTTCTTAGACTCTTGGAAAGATTCCATATTCTCCGCATACTCTTGTTGAGGGTCAAGATTTTTCGGCTGTTCCAAATCTTCATCTAGTTCTGTGAAGTTAGTTTCCAAAGGAGGGACTTGTTTGTTTCCTTCAGGCTCTTCTAGCTGTTGTTGCTGAACTATTTCTTCCATGTCTGGTTGTATCTGAACTTCTTCCTGTGGAGTTTCTTGTACCTCATCTGCTGGCATTTCATATATTCCGAGACCGTTTTTAACAAGTTCCCTATTTAAGTCATCCGCATTCCATAACCCTTTCTTCTTTCGTTCCGTCTCTATTTTTTACGCGTTTCATGAAGATAGTTGAATTATCATTTATCTCTGACACCAAATATCTCGGAGTAAATTCATTCATGTCATTTGGATGATATGCTATTAAATCATATCCCTTAGCGAGCTTGTATTTTCCAGGTTTGAAATTATATCCCATTTGGTGCTGAACCATAAAGCTAAATAGGTTCGGGTCAGTATTTCCTTCCTTGAACTTTCTAATAGCTTCTTTATATCTGTCACTAAGTCAAGAGTATCTGGGTAACCATAATTTTCCTTAAGCATTTTTAAGAATTTTGGTTTCCTTGTTCTCTACTTCTTTTATGTCCTTGCTCTGTTTGTGGTTGTTGCTGTGCAGTGTTTTGAACTGTTGGTTGTGGTGCAGTGTTTTGAACTGTTGGTTGTGGTGCAGTGTTTTGAACTGTTGGTTGTTGTTGTTGTTTTGGTGCATGCCTGTGTCTGTGTCCATGTGACGATGTAAATGTTTTAGGTAGTCCTGGTGCAGGTGCTTCTCTTGGAGGGTTTGGTGGTATATATAAGTTCCACTAGCTAGTATATAAGTTCACAGCTGGTATATAAGTTCCACCAGCTGGCACATATGTTCCATCTGCAGCATAATGTCCTACCTGACTTTTCGTTCTTAAGAAAGCATTTACTAGGTCTGTTTGGTCTGTTGTAACTCTTTTCTTGACTTTCCACAACAGTGCTCTAACGGCGTCATAGGCACTTTTGAACTGCCTGTCTCGTTGCTGCATCTGTTATTTTCGTCATATTTTGTGCTACTTCTCTTAACTCGTTGTCGAAACCTTCAGACTTCAGTTTCTTTCCAGATGAGAAGTCGTTCACTAGTTTCACCTTACTATGAAGAGCTTCGAAGGCATTCTTAAAGTCAGCATTCATTAAAGCTTCATTTGAACTGTCTTCATCCGCTTGTATTTTTGTCCTTATTGACCCTATAAGTTGGGCTGCTTTGGCGTTGGCTTGGGCATCTAACCAGTCATTATTAGCTTTTATATATTCTGCGCTTTTCATTGCCTTTTGCATGGCTGCGTCGTTATTTTGACTTTCTTGTTGCTAAGTTTTCATACTGTAACGGTTTGTTTTGCAACTGTAAAAGTTTTTTCTGCCTTTACATTTGCTTCAACTTCTTTTTTATACTCATCGCTATCCATATATGTCTTCAGGGCTTTTTGTTTATTTCTTCATCTTTCAGTACTTTATATTGAGTAGTATGGTTTTTCAAATTTATAACATCTTGTTCCATTTTTGCTACTTCTGCTGCTTTTTCTGACACTTTTTTCGCATATTCCTCTGTAACTTAGTTCTTTCAGTTGTTCTTCTTTCTTCTTTTTCTCTACGTTTAACTCATTGAGTTTCTTTGTGTGTCTGTCATATTCTAGTTTCTTTTCGTTTTCACTTATTTGTTTCTTGTATGTCTATGTTTGACTTTTTGACATCTGCTATTTGATTTTTGAGTGAACTCAAATTCATTTGACTTGAGGGTTTAAGCTGTTCCGTCTGCAGCTCCACCATAGCCTGCCATTTTCGCTAAAAGTGCCGCTCTTAAACCTCCACTCTGTGCACCAATAACTCGGTTTAAAAGCATAGGGTTGCTTGACATTTGTTGCAACATAGTGGGGTCATTCATCATTTGTTGTTGCAACTGTTGTTGTGGTGTCAGTTTTACTATTGGATGTTTCAATGCTCTCTTCCTCTTACGTATATTCTTACGTAGCTTACGTGGCATTTTAAGTGAAGTTAAAAAGTGGTTTTTGACAGATGTTTATATGACACTTTTTGTTCAGCTCAAAAAACTACTCGGTCAAAGTGTTGTCGGTTTTGTAAAATAACCGTCTTATCTCATTCTATAAGGGGAAAAAGGCTTCTCAAAGTATACTTCCTTGGAACGCCTGTAACTTTTCCTGTAGCGACGATAGACCATTACTTGTCCGGACAAAGTTATACTAAACATCTTCAGGGCTAGAGGGCACGAAGTGCCTGGAGGCCCCACTACCTTTTTTTTTTTTTTTTAGTTCTAAAGAAAAATTGGAGTTTCGAGGAAGTTTCTCGACAGAGGAAACTTTCATATCGAATGTTGCCTCTGTCGAGATGTATGTGACAGGCAGCGTGCAATCACCTATCAATATTGCACTTTGCCTGTCAAAAGTTCTTCGCATCTCTTGAGGTGTGAGGAAGTTTCTCGACAGAGGAAACTTTCATATCGAATGTTGCCTCTGTCGAGATGTATGTGACAGGCAGAGTGCAATCACCTATCAATATTGCACTTTGCCTGTCAAAAGTTCTTCGCATCTCTTGAGGTGTGAGGAAGTTTCTCGACAGAGGAAACTTTCATATCGAATGTTGCCTCTGTCGAGATGTATGTGACAGGCAGCGTGCAATCACCTATCAATATTGCACTTTGCCTGTCAAAAGTTCTTCGCATCTCTTGAGGTGTGAGGAAGTTTCTCGACAGAGGAAACTTTCATATCGAATGTTGCCTCTGTCGAGATGTATGTGACAGGCAGCGTGCAATCACCTATCAATATTGCACTTTGCCTGTCAAAAGTTCTTCGCATCTCTTGAGGTGTGAGGAAGTTTCTCGACAGAGGAAACTTTCATATCGAATGTTGCCTCTGTCGAGATGTATGTGACAGGCAGAGTGCAATCACCTATCAATATTGCACTTTGCCTGTCAAAAGTTCTTCGCATCTCTTGAGGTGTGAGGAAGTTTCTCGACAGAGGAAACTTTCATATCGAATGTTGCCTCTGTCGAGATGTATGTGACAGGCAGAGTGCAATCACCTATCAATATTGCACTTTGCCTGTCAAAAGTTCTTCGCATCTCTTGAGGTGTGAGGAAGTTTCTCGACAGAGGAAACTTTCATATCGAATGTTGCCTCTGTCGAGATGTATGTGACAGGCAAAGTGCAATCACCTATCAATATTGCACTTTGCCTGTCAAAAGTTCTTCGCATCTCTTGAGGTGTGAGGAAGTTTCTCGACAGAGGAAACTTTCATATCGAATGTTGCCTCTGTCGAGATGTATGTGACAGGCAAAGTGCAATCACCTATCAATATTGCACTTTGCCTGTCAAAAGTTCTTCGCATCTCTTGAGGTGTGAGGAAGTTTCTCGACAGAGGAAACTTTCATATCGAATGTTGCCTCTGTCGAGATGTATGTGACAGGCAAAGTGCAATCACCTATCAATATTGCACTTTGCCTGTCAAAAGTTCTTCGCATCTCTTGAGGTGTGAGGAAGTTTCTCGACAGAGGAAACTTTCATATCGAATGTTGCCTCTGTCGAGATGTATGTGACAGGCAGTGCAATCACCTATCAATATTGCACTTTGCCTGTCAAAAGTTCTTCGCATCTCTTGAGGTGTGAGGAAGTTTCTCGACAGAGGAAACTTTCATATCGAATGTTGCCTCTGTCGAGATGTATGTGACAGGCAAAGTGCAATCACCTATCAATATTGCACTTTGCCTGTCAAAAGTTCTTCGCATCTCTTGAGGTGTGAGGAAGTTTCTCGACAGAGGAAACTTTCATATCGAATGTTGCCTCTGTCGAGATGTATGTGACAGGCAAAGTGCAATCACCTATCAATATTGCACTTTGCCTGTCAAAAGTTCTTCGCATCTCTTGAGGTGTGAGGAAGTTTCTCGACAGAGGAAACTTTCATATCGAATGTTGCCTCTGTCGAGATGTATGTGACAGGCAAAGTGCAATCACCTATCAATATTGCACTTTGCCTGTCAAAAGTTCTTCGCATCTCTTGAGGTGTGAGGAAGTTTCTCGACAGAGGAAACTTTCATATCGAATGTTGCCTCTGTCGAGATGTATGTGACAGGCAAAGTGCAATCACCTATCAATATTGCACTTTGCCTGTCAAAAGTTCTTCGCATCTCTTGAGGTGTGAGGAAGTTTCTCGACAGAGGAAACTTTCATATCGAATGTTGCCTCTGTCGAGATGTATGTGACAGGCAAAGTGCAATCACCTATCAATATTGCACTTTGCCTGTCAAAAGTTCTTCGCATCTCTTGAGGTGTGAGGAAGTTTCTCGACAGAGGAAACTTTCATATCGAATGTTGCCTCTGTCGAGATGTATGTGACAGGCAAAGTGCAATCACCTATCAATATTGCACTTTGCCTGTCAAAAGTTCTTCGCATCTCTTGAGGTGTGAGGAAGTTTCTCGACAGAGGAAACTTTCATATCGAATGTTGCCTCTGTCGAGATGTATGTGACAGGCAAAGTGCAATCACCTATCAATATTGCACTTTGCCTGTCAAAAGTTCTTCGCATCTCTTGAGGTGTGAGGAAGTTTCTCGACAGAGGAAACTTTCATATCGAATGTTGCCTCTGTCGAGATGTATGTGACAGGCAAAGTGCAATCACCTATCAATATTGCACTTTGCCTGTCAAAAGTTCTTCGCATCTCTTGAGGTGTGAGGAAGTTTCTCGACAGAGGAAACTTTCATATCGAATGTTGCCTCTGTCGAGATGTATGTGACAGGCAAAGTGCAATCACCTATCAATATTGCACTTTGCCTGTCAAAAGTTCTTCGCATCTCTTGAGGTGTGAGGAAGTTTCTCGACAGAGGAAACTTTCATATCGAATGTTGCCTCTGTCGAGATGTATGTGACAGGCAAAGTGCAATCACCTATCAATATTGCACTTTGCCTGTCAAAAGTTCTTCGCATCTCTTGAGGTGTGAGGAAGTTTCTCGACAGAGGAAACTTTCATATCGAATGTTGCCTCTGTCGAGATGTATGTGACAGGCAAAGTGCAATCACCTATCAATATTGCACTTTGCCTGTCAAAAGTTCTTCGCATCTCTTGAGGTGTGAGGAAGTTTCTCGACAGAGGAAACTTTCATATCGAATGTTGCCTCTGTCGAGATGTATGTGACAGGCAAAGTGCAATCACCTATCAATATTGCACTTTGCCTGTCAAAAGTTCTTCGCATCTCTTGAGGTGTGAGGAAGTTTCTCGACAGAGGAAACTTTCATATCGAATGTTGCCTCTGTCGAGATGTATGTGACAGGCAAAGTGCAATCACCTATCAATATTGCACTTTGCCTGTCAAAAGTTCTTCGCATCTCTTGAGGTGTGAGGAAGTTTCTCGACAGAGGAAACTTTCATATCGAATGTTGCCTCTGTCGAGATGTATGTGACAGGCAAAGTGCAATCACCTATCAATATTGCACTTTGCCTGTCAAAAGTTCTTCGCATCTCTTGAGGTGTGAGGAAGTTTCTCGACAGAGGAAACTTTCATATCGAATGTTGCCTCTGTCGAGATGTATGTGACAGGCAAAGTGCAATCACCTATCAATATTGCACTTTGCCTGTCAAAAGTTCTTCGCATCTCTTGAGGTGTGAGGAAGTTTCTCGACAGAGGAAACTTTCATATCGAATGTTGCCTCTGTCGAGATGTATGTGACAGGCAAAGTGCAATCACCTATCAATATTGCACTTTGCCTGTCAAAAGTTCTTCGCATCTCTTGAGGTGTGAGGAAGTTTCTCGACAGAGGAAACTTTCATATCGAATGTTGCCTCTGTCGAGATGTATGTGACAGGCAAAGTGCAATCACCTATCAATATTGCACTTTGCCTGTCAAAAGTTCTTCGCATCTCTTGAGGTGTGAGGAAGTTTCTCGACAGAGGAAACTTTCATATCGAATGTTGCCTCTGTCGAGATGTATGTGACAGGCAAGTGCAATCACCTATCAATATTGCACTTTGCCTGTCAAAAGTTCTTCGCATCTCTTGAGGTGTGAGGAAGTTTCTCGACAGAGGAAACTTTCATATCGAATGTTGCCTCTGTCGAGATGTATGTGACAGGCAAGTGCAATCACCTATCAATATTGCACTTTGCCTGTCAAAAGTTCTTCGCATCTCTTGAGGTGTGAGGAAGTTTCTCGACAGAGGAAACTTTCATATCGAATGTTGCCTCTGTCGAGATGTATGTGACAGGCAGTGCAATCACCTATCAATATTGCACTTTGCCTGTCAAAAGTTCTTCGCATCTCTTGAGGTGTGAGGAAGTTTCTCGACAGAGGAAACTTTCATATCGAATGTTGCCTCTGTCGAGATGTATGTGACAGGCAAAGTGCAATCACCTATCAATATTGCACTTTGCCTGTCAAAAGTTCTTCGCATCTCTTGAGGTGTGAGGAAGTTTCTCGACAGAGGAAACTTTCATATCGAATGTTGCCTCTGTCGAGATGTATGTGACAGGCAAAGTGCAATCACCTATCAATATTGCACTTTGCCTGTCAAAAGTTCTTCGCATCTCTTGAGGTGTGAGGAAGTTTCTCGACAGAGGAAACTTTCATATCGAATGTTGCCTCTGTCGAGATGTATGTGACAGGCAAGTGCAATCACCTATCAATATTGCACTTTGCCTGTCAAAAGTTCTTCGCATCTCTTGAGGTGTGAGGAAGTTTCTCGACAGAGGAAACTTTCATATCGAATGTTGCCTCTGTCGAGATGTATGTGACAGGCAAGTGCAATCACCTATCAATATTGCACTTTGCCTGTCAAAAGTTCTTCGCATCTCTTGAGGTGTGAGGAAGTTTCTCGACAGAGGAAACTTTCATATCGAATGTTGCCTCTGTCGAGATGTATGTGACAGGCAAAGTGCAATCACCTATCAATATTGCACTTTGCCTGTCAAAAGTTCTTCGCATCTCTTGAGGTGTGAGGAAGTTTCTCGACAGAGGAAACTTTCATATCGAATGTTGCCTCTGTCGAGATGTATGTGACAGGCAAGTGCAATCACCTATCAATATTGCACTTTGCCTGTCAAAAGTTCTTCGCATCTCTTGAGGTGTGAGGAAGTTTCTCGACAGAGGAAACTTTCATATCGAATGTTGCCTCTGTCGAGATGTATGTGACAGGCAAAGTGCAATCACCTATCAATATTGCACTTTGCCTGTCAAAAGTTCTTCGCATCTCTTGAGGTGTGAGGAAGTTTCTCGACAGAGGAAACTTTCATATCGAATGTTGCCTCTGTCGAGATGTATGTGACAGGCAAAGTGCAATCACCTATCAATATTGCACTTTGCCTGTCAAAAGTTCTTCGCATCTCTTGAGGTGTGAGGAAGTTTCTCGACAGAGGAAACTTTCATATCGAATGTTGCCTCTGTCGAGATGTATGTGACAGGCAGTGCAATCACCTATCAATATTGCACTTTGCCTGTCAAAAGTTCTTCGCATCTCTTGAGGTGTGAGGAAGTTTCTCGACAGAGGAAACTTTCATATCGAATGTTGCCTCTGTCGAGATGTATGTGACAGGCAAAGTGCAATCACCTATCAATATTGCACTTTGCCTGTCAAAAGTTCTTCGCATCTCTTGAGGTGTGAGGAAGTTTCTCGACAGAGGAAACTTTCATATCGAATGTTGCCTCTGTCGAGATGTATGTGACAGGCAAAGTGCAATCACCTATCAATATTGCACTTTGCCTGTCAAAAGTTCTTCGCATCTCTTGAGGTGTGAGGAAGTTTCTCGACAGAGGAAACTTTCATATCGAATGTTGCCTCTGTCGAGATGTATGTGACAGGCAAAGTGCAATCACCTATCAATATTGCACTTTGCCTGTCAAAAGTTCTTCGCATCTCTTGAGGTGTGAGGAAGTTTCTCGACAGAGGAAACTTTCATATCGAATGTTGCCTCTGTCGAGATGTATGTGACAGGCAAAGTGCAATCACCTATCAATATTGCACTTTGCCTGTCAAAAGTTCTTCGCATCTCTTGAGGTGTGAGGAAGTTTCTCGACAGAGGAAACTTTCATATCGAATGTTGCCTCTGTCGAGATGTATGTGACAGGCAGTGCAATCACCTATCAATATTGCACTTTGCCTGTCAAAAGTTCTTCGCATCTCTTGAGGTGTGAGGAAGTTTCTCGACAGAGGAAACTTTCATATCGAATGTTGCCTCTGTCGAGATGTATGTGACAGGCAAGTGCAATCACCTATCAATATTGCACTTTGCCTGTCAAAAGTTCTTCGCATCTCTTGAGGTGTGAGGAAGTTTCTCGACAGAGGAAACTTTCATATCGAATGTTGCCTCTGTCGAGATGTATGTGACAGGCAAAGTGCAATCACCTATCAATATTGCACTTTGCCTGTCAAAAGTTCTTCGCATCTCTTGAGGTGTGAGGAAGTTTCTCGACAGAGGAAACTTTCATATCGAATGTTGCCTCTGTCGAGATGTATGTGACAGGCAAAGTGCAATCACCTATCAATATTGCACTTTGCCTGTCAAAAGTTCTTCGCATCTCTTGAGGTGTGAGGAAGTTTCTCGACAGAGGAAACTTTCATATCGAATGTTGCCTCTGTCGAGATGTATGTGACAGGCAAAGTGCAATCACCTATCAATATTGCACTTTGCCTGTCAAAAGTTCTTCGCATCTCTTGAGGTGTGAGGAAGTTTCTCGACAGAGGAAACTTTCATATCGAATGTTGCCTCTGTCGAGATGTATGTGACAGGCAAAGTGCAATCACCTATCAATATTGCACTTTGCCTGTCAAAAGTTCTTCGCATCTCTTGAGGTGTGAGGAAGTTTCTCGACAGAGGAAACTTTCATATCGAATGTTGCCTCTGTCGAGATGTATGTGACAGGCAAAGTGCAATCACCTATCAATATTGCACTTTGCCTGTCAAAAGTTCTTCGCATCTCTTGAGGTGTGAGGAAGTTTCTCGACAGAGGAAACTTTCATATCGAATGTTGCCTCTGTCGAGATGTATGTGACAGGCAAAGTGCAATCACCTATCAATATTGCACTTTGCCTGTCAAAAGTTCTTCGCATCTCTTGAGGTGTGAGGAAGTTTCTCGACAGAGGAAACTTTCATATCGAATGTTGCCTCTGTCGAGATGTATGTGACAGGCAAGTGCAATCACCTATCAATATTGCACTTTGCCTGTCAAAAGTTCTTCGCATCTCTTGAGGTGTGAGGAAGTTTCTCGACAGAGGAAACTTTCATATCGAATGTTGCCTCTGTCGAGATGTATGTGACAGGCAAAGTGCAATCACCTATCAATATTGCACTTTGCCTGTCAAAAGTTCTTCGCATCTCTTGAGGTGTGAGGAAGTTTCTCGACAGAGGAAACTTTCATATCGAATGTTGCCTCTGTCGAGATGTATGTGACAGGCAAAGTGCAATCACCTATCAATATTGCACTTTGCCTGTCAAAAGTTCTTCGCATCTCTTGAGGTGTGAGGAAGTTTCTCGACAGAGGAAACTTTCATATCGAATGTTGCCTCTGTCGAGATGTATGTGACAGGCAAAGTGCAATCACCTATCAATATTGCACTTTGCCTGTCAAAAGTTCTTCGCATCTCTTGAGGTGTGAGGAAGTTTCTCGACAGAGGAAACTTTCATATCGAATGTTGCCTCTGTCGAGATGTATGTGACAGGCAAAGTGCAATCACCTATCAATATTGCACTTTGCCTGTCAAAAGTTCTTCGCATCTCTTGAGGTGTGAGGAAGTTTCTCGACAGAGGAAACTTTCATATCGAATGTTGCCTCTGTCGAGATGTATGTGACAGGCGTGCAATCACCTATCAATATTGCACTTTGCCTGTCAAAAGTTCTTCGCATCTCTTGAGGTGTGAGGAAGTTTCTCGACAGAGGAAACTTTCATATCGAATGTTGCCTCTGTCGAGATGTATGTGACAGGCAGTGCAATCACCTATCAATATTGCACTTTGCCTGTCAAAAGTTCTTCGCATCTCTTGAGGTGTGAGGAAGTTTCTCGACAGAGGAAACTTTCATATCGAATGTTGCCTCTGTCGAGATGTATGTGACAGGCAGCGTGCAATCACCTATCAATATTGCACTTTGCCTGTCAAAAGTTCTTCGCATCTCTTGAGGTGTGAGGAAGTTTCTCGACAGAGGAAACTTTCATATCGAATGTTGCCTCTGTCGAGATGTATGTGACAGGCAGCGTGCAATCACCTATCAATATTGCACTTTGCCTGTCAAAAGTTCTTCGCATCTCTTGAGGTGTGAGGAAGTTTCTCGACAGAGGAAACTTTCATATCGAATGTTGCCTCTGTCGAGATGTATGTGACAGGCAGAGTGCAATCACCTATCAATATTGCACTTTGCCTGTCAAAAGTTCTTCGCATCTCTTGAGGTGTGAGGAAGTTTCTCGACAGAGGAAACTTTCATATCGAATGTTGCTCTGTCGAGATGTATGTGACAGGAGTGCAATCACCTATCAATATTGCACTTTGCCTGTCAAAGTTCTTCGCATCTCTTGAGGTGTGAGGAAGTTTCTCGACAGAGGAAACTTTCATATCGAATGTTGCCTCTGTCGAGATGTATGTGACAGGCAGCGTGCAATCACCTATCAATGAATACCTACTCACTAAAAATATACGTTATTTTTTGTTTTCCTATGGGAAAATAGTTTTGATTTTTATACTATCGTATGCTTTGTTATTGCATGAATTGTCTATTTTCTTAATAAAAACTCATTTTTCCGTGTGATTCTGAATCAATGCATTCCAAAAAAGCGTTTTCCGCCTTTGAAACGTGAAAACACACATTGCATGAAGAATCAGAGAAGATTTTCTATCTTTCAATTTTTTAGACTTATTGAAATTTGATAATAACTCCAAATTAAGCTGATAAACTCATAGAGCACATAAAATAACACATGCCTATCATATTTGAATTTTCTAAAAATCTCCAAAAAAATCGCGTTTTAAAAATTTCGTAGTTAAAAAGTAAATTTTTCACGATAAAAAAACTATAATTGGTTTTTTTTGGAATTCTTCGAGTTAGAAAATCTTCTCTGATTCTTCATGCAATGTGTGTTTTCACGTTTCAAAGGCGGAAAACGCTTTTTTGGAATGCATTGATTCAGAATCACACGGAAAAATGAGTTTTTATTAAGAAAATAGACAATTCATGCAATAACAAAGCATACGATAGTATAAAAATCAAAACTATTTTCCCATAGGAAAACAAAAAATAACGTATATTTTTAGTGAGTAGGTATTCATCGAGCATACTCCCACTATAAACTATTTTCTAGTTTTCTGGCCGGCAAAGAGCCAGAGAATCACAACTACAACAAATTATGGTGAAGTTATCTTGATTTTCCATATAATTTGAGAGAACATCCGAGAACTTCACCATAAACGAAATACAAACAGATTCCTTGTTTCTCTGCGGGCCAACAATCACATATACATTACCTTAGGGCAAAGTTCTTCCGAGGTTTCTCATCAAATGAGAAACTTGAGCAGAACTTTGCCCTATTCGAGTAAATTTACATTCTCTGACGTGAAGAGAGTCATAGAAATACACAAGTATTAACTTATGGTGAAGTTTTCTGGACTTCCTTCCTCATCTGAGAGACATCCAGATAACTTCATCATAAACGAATTACAGACAAGTTCTCTCGCTGTTTGCAGGACAAATACCACAAATTCATTACACTATTGAAGAGTTGTTCCGAGGTTTCTCATTCGATGAGAAACCTCGGAAAAAATTTGCTCTAGTGGAATAAATTTACCTCCCCTAACACACAAATGATCAGATATAACAAGCACAGATTTTTAAGGTATAGCTTTGTTGAAAACCTTTCAACGAATGAGAAAGTTAGGAAAAACTCTACCTTATAAGATCAACTATAGAATTCATAGCTCTTTGAATACTAGGAAACATTAATGCAGTAGTTTAAGGCAAAGTTTTTCCGAGATCTACGAAGGATAGAGAGATCTCGGAAGAACTTTGCTCTGCACAAGTAATTTCAGAATCTATGGTCCTCTAAGGACCAGAGGACGGTAATGTAAAAGAATGATGTCAATAGCAGATAAATAATAGCCTTAGAAGTTCAATACGTGCACAGTTTGACTACATTGCCCTAGTAGTTAGACTGTACAGGTATTGTACTTCTGGCCTAAAAAATCCTCATTGAAGACAATAGGTAGAAACTCAAATTGTTGATAAATATCCCAAAATATCATAAGAGAGCCCATTATTGTTACCTGGCTCCTTCCTGGCTTTCAAAGTCTGTAAACGAGAAGTCTTGGCTCTTGTGGTAATTGCTTCCAAGAGGTTTACTCAATTCGAGTAAAACTATAAACCCTGTAACTGACATGTACTTCCTTGAATGGGCATTAAAAGTAATTTAACCTAACGAATAGTAACATGACTCTCGTAAACGAAAAAGAGAATTTGACGCAGTCAAATCCTCTCTCTCAAAAAGTGGACTTTACATGGCAAATTTCAAATGCATGTAAGGTCCAATTTGATCAGTTTCAGGATGGAATTGGAGGCCATGAGGTACTGACATTGCATCAGTATCTCATAGCCTCCAATCCCTTCAAAAAATGGGAGAAACTTTGGTCGAATAATTTAACATTCGGCCAAAGTTTCTCCCATAATTAATGAGAATGAAAGGGTAAGAGGCATATAGGGTCACTATATACCTCTTACCCTTTCATTTTCATTTGGAGGTCAACAAACCCGGAGTTAATTGCAAACAATTAACTCCAAATTTGTTTATGTTAAGGAAGGAATTGGAGGGTAAGAGGTACATAGTATGAATATGTACCTCTTACCCTGCAATTCCTTCTAGAAAGTTCCAAAACTTTGGGTTAATTGCAAACTATTAACCCAAAGTTTTGGAACTTTCAAGTGGAGATGGAAGGCTTTGGGGTATATATTAATATAATATACCTCAAAGCCTTCCATCTCCACTACAAATGGAGAAACTTTGTCCGAATAGTTTAACATTCGGACAAAGTTTCTCCCATCTTTCAATGTAATTGCTACCTGTGAGGTACTGACTTGAAGTCAGTGCTTCACAGGTAGCAATATCCAAAAATTTAAAAACATTTTATCAGTTCGTTAGAGAACTAGAGCCTCCTAGGTACTGAACCAGAATCAGTGCCTAGGGGACTCTAGTGATCTATATAAATCTGAGAAACTTTGAGGAAATTGTTCGACATTTCCTCAAAGTTTCTCAGCAATTTAGCGAGGAATGTTCGTTATCGTGTAGATATTTATAATATATACATGATAACAAACATTCCCCGCTAAAAGATGTAAAATCTTATAAGAAATAATTGCAAAAGAATAACAAATTGCAACAAATTTTATATGAAACTGAACCTTATGAGGTAGTGATTCAAGATCACCGCCTCATAAGATTCAGTTTCAATCTCAAGTATCTCAAAAGTAAGGCTCTATTTTTTGCCATGTAAAGTGTCACTTTACTGTCAAGCCGTTTTTATCGTTTTCGTTTACAACATGACCACTATTTTGATGACTAAGAAATGTAATTCATCAAATTGGCAGTTCGATGAATAATACCATGCAATCAACAACTGGTTTGTTACAATTTGGCTTGATTCATCAAATTGGCGGTTTGATGAACCGAATATTGTAATCCAGACTAGGTCAGTTACAATTTGGCTTGATTCATCAAATTGGCGGTTTGATGAACCGAATATTGTAATCCAGACTAGGTCATTTGCTTGTTGGTCATAGATAATAATGACACCTTTCAGTTTTTGTTAAACATCTCAATTATCCCGCCAAAAATTATTGGGTCTAAATTGGTTTTTATTATTATTATTTTCAGAAACAAACTAACTTGTTTTTTAGGAATTTATCATTCATAAAGTCTTTATGATATATTTTCAACTTATAATGAATATGAAATTATAATTGTTATTTTGAAAAAAAATTATTCATGATCAATTCATGATTTAACCAGTTCCTTCAAATTAGGAGAGCATATTCAAATATAATCGCTCATTAAAATCAATTTTTATGTTTTTTTTTAAATCGAAATTATCTCATCATAAACCATGCAAACTGACTATTTGTTCTTATCACCATGTTACCAATATCAGAATTGTCTTTACAGCCAAAATTTCGCTCGATAAAAGTCCATCCAATAGTGAGATAATTGAGCAACGAACATTTTTCCATAAGTTAGTATACAAGTCTTGGGTACGGCGGCACTGCGTTCCACCTTACCCAATACTTGTGAATTTGACACTTTACAAAGCCGCCAACCACTTCACTAACGAACTCACTAATGTAAAAAATAAACGTTCTCACTATCGTTCTCACTAACGACTTCACTAATGTTCTCATAAATTTTCCTCAATATCTTCATCATCAGTGTTAACCCTATTGTAGTCATACTTGAAGCCATAAACTTTCTCTAACTTCTTAACGTACAATTTACATAACTTACCTTCGTCATCGTATGGTTTAATGATATAACTATTTCTATCTTTATACACAGTCAATGAAAAGTCAACTGGTCTCGGATGTATTTGAAAGAACATGTTATGCTCAGGAAGGAAGAATAAATGTTTAAATGTATGTTTGTTATATTTTTCGATTTGTATGAGTTGCTTTTGTTCTGTCATTTACATCCAAATAAAAATTTTCAGTAAAATAAAAAATAAACTTAAAAATTAATGATATCACCACCCTCACACGTATGAAAACATAGCACAAAAATAAATTTAGGTGAAGTGGTGAGATCTCACCTCTTTTTTCACCTGTTTTTTCACCCTGTTGAATTCATTGCTTTATAACTCTTCTAGCTTCTTCTTAAGTTCAGCAATGTTGTCCTCATGAAGTTTAATCTTTCTCAAAATTCCTTCTTTATCTAATGGTTGCTTTATCTTTCTAAACTGAACTCTACCATCCTTCATAGTATGAACGTAAAAACCTTTTGGAACCGCTCCTGATTTAATGTATTCTACCAAAAACTTTTGTTTCATTGCTTCAGTGACTTTAGTCGTCATTTCAATCAAATAAAAATTTTAATATTAAATAAAAATAACGTTATTTTTTCAGTAAGGAAACGCAGGAGTTTTACGATTTATTTGAGGAGTAGGTTCTGGTTTAAATGTTGGAGTCGGTTTAGGAGTTGACTTTTGAACAGGAGTTTGTACTTTCATAGGTTCAGGAGTCATTGAAGGTTTTGCTTGTGAAGGTGTTGGTTTTGACGTTGGTTTTGGCGAAGGTGTTGGAGTTTGTTTAACTTCAGCTACTTCAGTATTATTTACAACATTTGTTTTATTTCTTTTCAACATCATAACTGCTCCTGCTGTAGCTAGCAAACCTAGTGGGAGACCATATTTTATATAAGGACTTGACCAAATGCTATTTTTGACAGGAGCTGGTGGAACACCTAACCTTGGTGAGACTGCTCTTTGCCATTGTGCAGCTCGTAAGAAATATTCAATAGGTGCTCCATAATCGTTTGGTAAAGTTTGTTTCATAGATGGTGAAGGTTCACGAGAGCTTGATGAAGAACTCATTTATAAGCTTTAAAAATAAACGTTCATCCTTTATTCCTCACTGTCGTCCGTAGGCTAAGTTATAGTCATCTAATCTTATTATGGGATGCCATGCACGCACCTGAATGGCAAAGCAACAATCCCTCATAAATCCAATAAGTGGCTTTGGTACATTTTCAGTTGCTAGTTCAATAGGTCCTTTAACAGACAATTTGTATGTTATTGGAGCAGTAGATGTTTGACCTTGCTGGAAGCAAAAGTCCACTTCTGTTGGAAAACCACATAAGAAATGTGTGTTGTCATAGCTATCCCATTTATGTTCCACACTACCATCATCCACCAATGACCTCATAACATCTTCATTAAATCCTATCATATCATTGTTTGTATTGCAAGCGTTCGCAACCATTTCATAAAATACAGGTCCATATGATTTTTCAGGTTCTGCAGGCATATTTCCATAAGCTCCCATGGAAAGCTGAAGATATTTAAACTTAGGGTTCTCAAAATTAACATAATAGTTGTCTTTCTTTCTAAATAGTGCCCAAATACTTTTAACATTAATAGGCGTATAAGCTGCTGTAAATGTTGCACTTGAACTATCTGTATTCTTTGAGAATGAACCGTCCATAGGAATCCAATCCATAACTTTAACAGGAAAACATAAAGCCTCGTTTGTATAATGTTCTACAAGTTCTGTATAAATGTTAGGGTCTAAAGAGAATGACTTTGGATGAATGAAACATTCATTAAAATCCATCTTTTTCGAAATAGTTGCTGGGTTACAGTTGTAATAGTAACTGTTCCACTAGCTTCTACTGCCTTCGTTATCATAGTGAATGGTTCATTCCATGGAACAAATTTATTTGTCGGTGGATTTGAATCTGAAGCAAATGCAACTTTAAGAGTTGGATTGAAAGCAATGATATCATTTACAGATATAGATGTGCATTGTAAGGCGTCGCTACTGAACTTTACTTTAAGCTGAATGTTTCCTGCAAAAGCTGGAATAAATCGAATAGCTTCTAATGGAAGGAATCTTCTAACAGGAATTCTTAAACGAAGCTTAAAATCAAATGATTTTCCTGCTGTAATTGGACCACTAACAATTTGTCCTGTTCTGCATGTTCCCGAATGACTCCATACATCTTCATGTCGAGTCTTTGAGAAAACATCTACTTTCTTTATTTGTTCGGTAGTTTGTGAGTTTGAAGTTATATATGCTTCTTCTCTTGCGTTGTCTTGAGAATATACGATACGACCATTTGCAAGGATTTGATATCCAGCAACTGCATAGAAAGCGTCATCGAAACCAATCCAAAATCCTGGTGGGTTTTTTTATTGGAACCTGAACCAATTTCTTTATCTACAATAAATTGACCTTCCATTTTATACGTAATGAATGTATTGTAAAGGTCCAACATATTTTCACCAGGAGGTGAGAGATTGAATGTTACCCATGTGTTATCTTTAGCAGTTCCAGGTTGTGATGGAATCTTTGCGTCAGAATATTTTCTATTAGTGTCACCAATTTGAACTGCATTGTCTATGATATCGAAATATGAGCGAATCTGATGAATATGCTCTGCTGGAGTAAATTCGTTTAGCTGTTCGTTCTGCATGTATTTACTTCAGATAAAAATATCTATTTACTTCATTATTCTCACTCTTCTTCTTGGCATTCGTGGTGGAAGTTGTTTCTTGACATTTTCAATGAACTGTACATTCTCTTTTGTCTCAACTTCTTTCACTGGTGGTCAGGTTCTTTGACTCGGTTTGTTTTTCAATGAAATTCACGAACTTTGCAATAAGCTCTTGGTTCGTTATTGAAAGTACATCTGGCTTCTTTTCTTCTGGTTCTATTGACTTTTCAGTTTGAACAGAAGGTTTTATATGGGCTTCGTGGACTTCACCCTTGCCATACACCTTAATGTTGTCGCTTTCTGCATTCGCTAATGGAACCTTTCTTTTTCTTACGTATATTTTACCATCTTTACTCTGACTTACGTAATAGAAAGGATGTTGTATTCCTCTTGCGTCATTTAATATAATAGACTCTCGCTCTGATTTTGACAAGCTCATTTTACATCGGTTAAAGTTTTAATTTTGTTTTTTATCTGCAGTCAAATGACTCAGACAAGCCCTACGGACAAGACCCAAGGGGTCATAGATGTTGAAGCATTGAAGAAAGAAATTCGTGAGCAAATTTTATCCGAACTGAAGGAACAAAAACAAGAACAAAAGCCAGAGAGACCAAAGAGAAAACTTAGTGAAAAACAACTTGCTGCATTAGCTGCTGGAAGACAAAAGAACCCAAGACTACTGGCGAAAAAAGCTAGAGAAGAAGCTGAAGCAAAAGCTAAAGAAGCTGAAGCAAAGAAAGAGTAAATGGTTTATTTTTATCCGAATTAAATGTATAGACAAATACCTTTATCTGTTGCGTTCAGTAGTGAAAACCCTGACGTCAAAATAAAGGGGAACAGAGTAACGTTTAAGTTTCCAACAGACTGGATTGTGAACATAAATGAAGAGAAGTACATTGGCATAACATCTATGTATATAACACGTGCTTTCAGAAAGGTTGACTTTATACTTCAAGTCGAGATAGAAAATGACGAACAGTCTTTAAGCGCCCAAAACATTCACATATACAAATACTTTAAAGACGATACAACATTGCAACAATGTATGATTTCATTTAATGAGATGTTCGAGAAAAAGTTCAACATTGAAGTACAAACTTTACAGCCTTTACGTGAGTTTCTTGCACAACTGAAAGAAGAAGGTAGTCAGCCACAACTTATAGACTTTCATTATGAATTTAATGAAAATGAAGATGGAACACATGACTGTCAGTTTGTTGTATTCTCACCATTCAATGAAGTCGCTAAAGAGAAAAAAAATCCATTACGTATAAGATTTCAAATCTCTGAACCAAGTGATGATTTCAAGAATGTTTTCAATTATGATGCAATGCTTCCGAGGAAAAATGAATTTTCCGAAATTAGATTTCCAGGTATTTGGGATAGAAAGCAAGCTATATTATATTCAAACTTAAGTAAGGGAGTTGAAAATGAGTTCATTGGTCATACAAGAACTTCACCACTTCCTAACCCTAAATACTATAAATTAACTGGCTTCAATCGTGAGTTTTGGATAGACATGTTCTCCACTCATGACCATAAAGCCCTGTTTTGCTACCTCCAGACCATAAGGACTGTCTCTACATTGAAGCACAACTCTTAAACTCTACCATCGCAGTATTGTAAATGACCACATGAGCTTATTTTTATCACGAATGACCTCATTGCTGACAAAAATAAATGACCTCAGAACTTCAACTTACGAATAAAGCTTGTTTTAGTCGTTATTGAGAAGTTAAACTTCTCTTCAAAGCAAGGTTGACATGACTTACATAAGTCAAATCCAATCTCTTGACCGTCATAAAGTGCTTTGTAAAGTTTCATTAAACTGAACTCAGAGTCTTTGTCATATGTTCCAACAGGTATGTGAATGTTCTTATCTTCATTGTAATAGCATTGTATAGCTTCAGGAAACATTTCATTTGCTGTTAAAGCAAGGACGTCTTGTTTGACACCTTTGCAACGTGCATGGAATGCAACTTCATTTAAATCGTTAGTGAGTAAGTCTATGTAAGTCTTCTTTCCACAAAATATTGACTTGTATGCTAAACTTTGTTTTCCAGGTGTGATTTCTGCAAAGTCGCTATGAAATTGACCTAATGTTTTACCAATAAGTTCTCTACCGTATCTCTTCTTAAACTCTGCTGCAAGCTTTGGTATGTCTTCATTGAAAATATGCATGCTATCACAGTCCTGGTAAAATATTTGAAGTCCCATATCTTCTGCAGTACAGAATACTTCACACATTATTCTCTTCGACATAGACAGAATGTTAACACCAAGTGGACAGAAGTTAAAGTGTCTGCAAATGCTTTTCGTTAGCTTGAAAATAGTTTTATCTGAACCATCCAAACCTTCGAACTTCACTATATGGTTGTAGTTTCTGATGGCATATCTTATAGCATCTTTGTCATCTACTATGGTTATTTTTGACTCAATAGGAGATAGAATAGTTTTGCCATAAATACTGTTCAGAATGAGCTTTATATTTTCTTGCAAAGGATTTCCTTCTTTCTTATACTTTAACCTTAACTCAAACAACTTCTTTACTTCATCTCTTATTCTAATATCTCTGTTTCCATCGTAATAGTATCCTTGCAACACTTCACATTTGACACCTTGATATTTTATGAGGTCTTGTAATGTTATATGGTCAACATACATTAAACAGCAAGTATTTGAACTTCTGGGAACGTTAAGTTCTGGATTTAGTTCAGGGTCACAAACTATTAAAGGAAAGTGTCTATGTATTCCAATCTCTGTTATCTTAATGAGAACAAAGAAGCCGGACATAAACTTTTCACCAATGGGTTCCTTTTGGTCGTCATCGAATAAATGTCTCATGAGATACTCTGTGCTTAACATTTCTTTCTTCATAACCTTTGGAATACCTTCTAAAGTATAAAGTCTTGCTATAGCTGATGGATATAATGAAACAGCGTCGAAATCAGCAATGAGTTTCTCTTTACTCTTTTGTTTAATGTTATCTGACAACATACATCTTCCACCTTGAATGCATCTCGAAATAAATTCTCTTGGTTTATTTGAGAGGTCATATAAATTTCCATTCGGGAAGTACACTCTGTTCTCAAATAATTTGTTAGCAATTGAACAAATACTAACGTAGTCATAAACGTTTAAATCAAATTCTTTCAATATGTCATTGCGGAACTTAACAAAACCTTCTCTTAAAATTCTTACATCTTGTTTGCAATAAAATGTGCTATACTTTTCTAAGTCGAAGTGGTTCTCATCTATTCTGCAACCTTTGATGGAATCTATGTTTTTCATGAATGTATCTGCATCCCGGATAAACTTACATGCTTCAGAAATGACACCAGTTCTGTTGTCATTTGCTAACAAAACACTGCTGTAGTAGTTGTATGGAAATACTTCTTTCGGTCCTGTTTGTAAGTTAAACATAGCAGGAAATAGTTTAAGCTTCTTATTTATAACACTGTAAGAGTCTTTTATAATAATTGCCCTTCCTTTATATAAGCCAGTTATTTGCATTGTTCGTGAACCTTTAATGATGGGAGTTCCTTTCACTTCTGTCATGTGTCTTAAGATGAAGTTTATATCATAACTGAGGTTATGGAAATATATTAAACTCTTGTCAGGAAGTCGCTCCAAAAATTCTGTTGCACAGTTCTGACCCCAAATGCTTTCACTCACTGAACCATCTTCACTGTCGTAACATATGTTAAAAGCTTTATGAAAGCCATCGTACTGCACTCAAAGTCAGCAAAGAAAACGTGCTCAGGAATGAACTTGCACTTATTTTTATTTACTTCTTTTGACTCGGCTTTCTTCTTCAGTTGTACACAATACTTTGGAGCATATGTCAAATCTTTAAATGGTGCAAGGTTCTGTTTATATAAGTCAGTAGTATATGTGAAAAGTTCTCCATAAGAAATAGGTTCGAAATATTTGCACTCCCACAATGTTTTCATAACATCCCATAACGGTGTTGTTCTATCATAACGAACTACATATTTATCTTCTCTCTTTGTATAAATCTTCATTTGTTTCTCAATGTTCATTCCACCACAAGCTTTGAGAATTTCTATATAGTTGCGAATGAAATATGTTGTCATTGGTAATCTTTCGTTTAGCATGTAGTGGTCTTCAACAAGAAGTAAGTCAATAGTTCTAACAGTTTCACATTCTTTTGGTATATATCTCTTTATTTCATTATGTCTTGAGTCATTGAAATAACCAATGGTAACATTAAATGCTATACCTGTTGCGTCAGAAATTTCTTGTACTTTACTTTGAGGAAAGTCTCTAACACGAATGACTTCTCTCATGTGGTCAATAGTCTCTCCATCTACTCCAGCCTGAATGCAAGCATAAACGAAACAATTGTCTTCTGTCATAAGTGCTGCAGTTCTTTGTTCAATTCATTGAAGATTTGGTAGCGCTCAAGATTTATAGGTAATGTGCAAAGATACTTCCAGAACTGACCGCTTCTCTTCTTATAAAACTTCTTTTCACCATTATCTTTCCAAAAGCTTTCTATAAGTGCTGGGTTTCCTGTTTGCTTAAGAGCTTCCAAAATGGCTTTCTGGTCATTTGTCAGTGTGCTTTCATCTCTATATGGTCTCTTTTTTGGTTTGCCTTTCTTTACATCTGACATCGTTAAGCCTTCATATTCTGTTAAATCATACATCTTTATTTCAGTAAGATTCTTTATGTTTGTCAAGAAGAAGTCATAGTGCATTTCAACAATACCTGCAGCATTTGCTTCTATCTCTGATATAAAGTTCTCCTTCAAGAGCTGATGTAGTAATGTTCCAATATTATTGAGGTTTAACGTAGAACATTCATACTTTCCACCAAGTTTATAACATACCATCCATCTCTGTTGGGTGTTTATTTTAATCTTCTCTAAGAGTCTCATGAAAACCTTACCGAAATGTTTGTGTAAGTAGTCTCTGTTTGGTTCATCTAAAGCTTCGATGTTAAAGTCAATGAGTCTATTGCCTGACTTCACATTTCTCTTCCTATTCTCTTCATCTTTCTTTAACCATCTCTCACCTTCTTTTGGTTTGTCGTCAATGGAACGAATGACATCGTTAGCTTTGCGAACTTGTTCTATAGCGCTCTTAAACATCTCTCTTCTCTGTTGTTTCAGTGTGTCGTCTCTTCTTCTTGTTTCACCAACGTTTGCATTTGTTATGTCAAACATCTCTTGACGAACATCATGCGAAAGAGCTTTACGAGTATGACCAACGTTTGCATTTGTTATGTCAAACATTTCTCTTCTTACTTCATGAGGTACTGAACGTCTATGATATAAGTCAATAGCAACGTCATTTAAAGGAAATGCTCTTGCATGGACTTCGTCCTCGCCGCGTTGCGGCTTTATGAACTCATGAATTCTATCATAAGTTATTTCAACATTGTAGTCATTGAGGATGTCAGCGAGTGCTTTTTTGTTTGTTGCGTAATGTTTTGCAACATCTATGTTAGCTTCTGTAAGAAGTTGTTTTATTTCCGAGTGTTCTAACTTAGACAACTTCCGATACATCTTTAGTAGGAAATAAAAAAATATTTTTTTGAAAAAATTAGCTTAGATTTTTTTAAGTTATTTTTCAAAATAATTTAATATTTTTATTATAATGAAACACATGCAAGATTGCAAGTTCTTTTCATACAATGCTCTCGCTAATGCCATCAAGAATGAGTTCAATGGTGCTTCAAACGTCAATGTTATCTTTAACAAGAAGTTTGTGAAAGAATCTAAGTTCGGTCAGTATGTCAGACCATTAGCTATCGTCATTGACCGCAAACGTTATACTTCACAAGAGTTAGCAGTAGTTTTGAAACAAAAGGGTTTCTTCGTGAATGTCAAAGATACTCATTATACTGTCATAAAGAACTCTAACATTGACTTCTTCAGTATTGCTATGAATCTTTCCGAACAGAAAGAATATAAGAAGGGTGAAACAAATGTGAAATATTATCCTTCATCTCTGAAGACAATAACGAACAAAGATGTTATACAGAAATTCTTACCAAAGGTTGAAGAAGCTTCTATTGACATTGACGAAGGAAGTGAAATGGTTGAAGAAATTGACCCTGACGTCATTTAAGCAAAAATATATTTTTTTTCATTCTTCATATCGACATTTTACAACACTTAAATGGTAAAAACAAAATAAACTTGACGAAGTGAAGATTTGCACTTCGTCGATTATGATCGACATGGAGCGTTTTGTTTTTATCATGGTTTTCTCCACTATGGTTCTAACGTGGCACCCGACGAGATTTTTTTTCATTCTTCCTCTTTGAAGTTATCGAAATATTCTGTTATTTTTTCCTTCAGTAATGTTAAGTCTTCTTTGAATGTAAGTATTGTGCAACCTTTGATGTCATAGTGTGTTTGAGGAAGTGTGTCTTGAACTATCTGTTTAACATCTTCATTCGGTGTCATTGAAATCGGTAAGTTTTCACGATAGAACCAGTTTCTGTCAGATTTGTAAATCTTAGCAAGGTCATAAAAGCTTTTGTTGTTTCTTCTGACTAAATGCAACATAACCATGTCACTGTCTTCTTCTTTCTCCAACTCTTCAGTATATATCATATACTTATAACTCTTTTCCTTTCCTTTTGGTACTGAACGTGGTATTCTTTTCTGTATGCTTTTGTCTTTGGATTCAATGACTTCATCTTTTGCATGAAGTTTCATTTCCATATCTTCACGTTCTGCTTTATATAGTTCATCTAACATCATGAAAATATAACAAGCATAACGAGGTGAAGCCCACATTGCTACAGCGTTTACTAAAAGTCTATGAACATAATAACCTTTCAAACCAGGAGCCAAATTCTTGCGATTTTCATACGGAATCTCTTCCCCCGGTTTTCCGAGGGAAGCAATCATATGAGGAAATTCTTCTAAAAGTTCTTTTGTCTGTTGGTTTTCAAACCAATGATATGCTTGCTTTGTAGAACAAAGAGCATTCATTATACTTTGCATTTGGTACATGTCATCTTTGACCGAACGAATGAGACGTAACTGTTTGTTATACTGTATGTATTCATATTCTTCATTAATGGCTTCATGAACGATAGCAGTTGTTGTGTTCTCTGTTGTTGACATATCTGTCTTTACATACAAAATAAAAAAATAAATAAAAATAAAACTAACTTTATTTTTCTGTGATAAAGAAATGTTAAAAATTCATGGTTACATATGTGAAAAGAAGTCACGAACAAATGAAGGTCATAAGATTCAGCACATAATTCTGAATTGAATGGTGTGTCATACATGTCAAACCGTCAAGAATTGAAGGAGATACGAGGCTATAAAGATTTTGGATATTTTCTGACACACACCCTGAGGGAAAAGTGACAAAACACGACGATAGAAAAAGTGGCAAAGTTGAGAGAAAGTTGTCCCCGACCAAAATGCAATCATGCTGGAAAAGTGACATTTGTAAAGTTGGACGATAGGATTTCCTGAAAAAGTGCAAGACTTGTCTTGAATCAGGACAAGATTTGTCTTGAAAAAATACAAGACTTGTTCTGAAAAAATACAAGACTTGTCTTGAATCAGGACAATTGTTCTCAAATTTGAGAACTTTACAAGAAAAACAGACTAAAAAGTGCAAGTCTTGTTCTGAATCAGGACAAGATTTGTCTTGAAAAAATACAAGACTTGTTCTGAAAAAATACAAGACTTGTCTTGAATCAGGACAAAACTTTACAAAATGTAAACTTTACATAACCGTTTCTATCGTACATGATATTTAGTTGACATTGTAAACTATCTTCATGTAAAGTATGGCGGTTTGAAACCGTCGGGAACCTTCACTTTTTTGACGAACTTTCCGCAGCAATTTTTAAAATTTGTGAAAACTCAACGGTTTGACACGTGCCATATGTCATTTTACTCAGAATTTTGTGCTGAATTCAGCAAAAATAATTTTTAGGGTAGATGGGTATATCTAACCTAATTTCTACCACGAATTCTACCCTCATTATTTATAACCGTTTTACATGGTAAACGTTATTTTTGGAATTTTGTGAAAACTCAACGGTTTGACACATGCCATATGCCATTTTACTCAGAATCTCACGAATTCAGCAAAAATAATGAGTTCATTTACTCACAATATTTTTGTACAAAACGACTCCAAACTTTTAACTTCTTTTCTGCAGTTTCTAATGCTATCTTAGCGAGTTCATATTCTCTAAATTCTCTCTTTAAATCTTCTTGTTCCCATTGGTCTAGTTCGTATTGAGAATCTCTATAACCATAACATATCTCACGTTCATGTTCTAATTGTTTTTCACACATTTTTCTAACTTCTTCAAACAAAGGTTTAGCATTCTCTACTGTATCTTCGAGTTCTTCTTCATCTAATTTCTCATGAACTTTCTTGTCTATGGAGTCCATAATATCTTTGACATAAAATGCATACTTTACAGAGCACCATTCAGCAACAAAATGAACGAGGTCAGGATGTATGTAAATACCTTTGAATTCATTTATAACGCCCTTAGCAAGCTCATAAAATGCTTGTTTTGAGGTTGAGCCACTTTTGGCTCCACCGTATTCTTTCAACCAAAACTCAAGAATTTCCTGCATTTTAGTACTATTGAGAAATCTGTTTAAATGGTTTAACTTTCCTGCTTCTCTTGCCATCTTTGTTGCATTAATGTAACCATCCTTGTCTCTACGTAAGACTTCAATACCGTTATAAGTGCCTTTTGTGAATGTTTCGCCATTAGATTTGTTCGTGAATGTTTTTGCTTCGACTGACATTTCTGTTCTTACATACAAAATAAAAAAAAATAAATAAAAATAAAACTAACTTTATTTTTTCTATCTTAAGGAAATTCATGAAAATTCACGAGGGTGAAAAAACATGTGAAAAAAGAGGTGAAATCTCACCTCTTCACCTAAACATTATTTTTGTCTGATTTACATCTAATGAAAAAGTTTAGAAGAATTTTCTTATTCTTTCTGGCATATTTTTGTCTTTCCAGTACTCCCGCTCTAATGGTCCCAGATGTGTTGGCTTTGACTCTCTCAAGTTCTTAGATGGTATAACATCTTCAACACCTCCTTCATATCTTACTTTATAAGTGTCATCGTTTATGTTATAGCCAAGTATTTCAATAACCACTCCTCGCTTTGCTTCGTCAATGGTTTCAGCAAGTTTGCCATTACTACTTTCGACTAATTTATGTCGAGGATAAAGTGCAATAGAGTCGTCAGCAGCTTTTATAAGATATCCATTACCTTGCGTAGAGTCTACGATATAATAGTTTCTACTTAACCTTAAACGTTTCTTTGTCAACGGTTTGTCGTCAAGAACTACACGAACTTTTGTACCAGGAATGAGGGTAAATTGTGTTGAATTTCTGATATTTTGTGTTTGGCTTCGTTTCTTTTGTATATACTTTTCTTCTTGTTGTTGTGTCATTGAATTTGGTGTATGTCCTGTTGTAGAATGTGTTGAGGAATTATATACTTCGAGAAAATGTTTCATTGTTTCTTCGGTAAAGTCTCGCTCTTGGTTTAAATCTCTGAGAGTCCTTATGAAGCGGTTTATGATGCCGAGTATGTTATGGTTATGGTCTTCAGTAGTGTAGTGAGTTATGTTATGCTTAATGAGAAAATCTGTGATTTCATTGCTGAGGTATGCACTGTCTTGGTCTGATGTTAAAGTACTTGGGCTATGTTCTGCTACAAACTTTTGTAAAACTCTTAACACTTCACGAGTTCCTTTATTTTTCATTGTATATGCATATGCTTTACGAGTGTTAACATTAATGAAGATGAGGAATGGTTTATGTCCTCCTTTTCTGCTTTGAATGAGAGTGTCAAATTGGTATGCGTCAGGAGTGTTGGAGTAAATTGGTAAAAAGTAGTCGTAAGGGTTTATTTTTGTTTGATGTACAACATTTTTGTCAAAGAACCTTTTCACTTCAGCTCTGTTAGTAAATCCCCAACTCTTTGCAGCTTCATTGAACTTCTTAAATGACCTCCATGGATGTTGTTCGAATACTTCTTTCAAGCTCATTTATGTAAAGTTAAAGATTTTATTCTAGGCTCAAGCGCGTTCATTGAACGCGGTACCATGCGAATACAGTCATAAATGGTGGCATATAATCTTCACCCGAGCCTGTTGGATTTGTTGTGAAAGTGTGTGAATGATTTCCTCCCGGTTCAGTTTGTCGAAAAGTCTTT
Source organism: Trichomonas vaginalis G3 (assembly GCF_026262505.1). NCBI lineage: Eukaryota > Parabasalia > Trichomonadida > Trichomonadidae > Trichomonas > Trichomonas vaginalis. The sequence continues at coordinate 12,784,517 of NC_067208.1, read as the reverse complement.
TTTGCTGCATTGTTATAAGATGGAGATAAAACGTCATTGCCAGCTTCATACTCTGAGTTGTATAATGGGTGGTCTCTTAATGAGTGGATATGGTCGCCAGAAAAGTTTGTAGTTCCTGTATGAGTGTGTGGTGGAAGGTTTGCTTCTTTAATTTTCTTCGAACCTCCTGCCGTCTTTGAATATCTAGCACAGTATAAGAATTTATCTACAATCTGCTTCCACGTACCAAAACCTAAAACACTTGCTGGATTTGTTGAATTCATTGACGTATAAATAGAGCCTATAGGATATAATGTTTGAAGTATTTCAATCTTTAATGTTTGAAGCTCTGTTTTGTCTGCTTTCTTATCTAACATTGCTGGTAGTTCATATGCTTCAAAGTTTCTGGCATGACCTTCGATATTCCTGCAACTGTTATCTAAATTGTTAAGAGTATCTTTTACGCTTGTACTCGGATTCTCTAAAGGTGCACTTGAACCCAAATCATAGTTCAATATTATGTCGTCTGCTCTAACAGTAGTGAAGGATTTATGTGTATGGTTCTTGTCGGCTTTTTTATCTAACATTGCTGGTAGTTCATATGCTTCAAAGTTTCTGACATGACCTTCGATATTCCTGCAACTGTTATCTAAATTGTTAAGAGTATCTTTTACGCTTGTACTCGGATTCTCTAAAGGTGCACTTGAACCCAAATCATAGTTCAATATTATGTCGTCTGCTCTAACAGTAGTGAAGGATTTATGTGTATGGTTCTTGTCGGCTTTTTTATCTAACATTGCTGGTAGTTCATATGCTTCAAAGTTTCTGACATGACCTTCGATATTCCTGCAACTGTTATCTAAATTGTTAAGAGTATCTTTTACGCTTGTACTCGGATTCTCTAAAGGTGCACTTGAACCCAAATCATAGTTCAATATTATGTCGTCTGCTCTAACAGTAGTGAAGGATTTATGTGTATGGTTCTTGTCGGCTTTACTGTCTAATGTAGCTTGAAGTTCATTTATATCGGAGATGTTGTGTTTATGAGATTTCAAAACTTTGTTCATTGCTTCAAGTTCAACTTTGTCAGCTTTACTTTTAATAGCATCTTCAAAAGTTATTTTTGCCTTAACTCTCAATGTAAATCTTGGTTCAACTAATACACCGTTAACAAAGAAGTATGAAGCATAAATTTCATCGTTATAACCAAATACTTCTGGTGCTTTACCTGTGTCATACTGTACAGTACAGCGTATGTCATAACCTTTAGCACGAATGAATTTATATCTTCTTTCATTAACATCTTTCGTCTTCACTTCTTCATCCTGTGTTAAATATCCATGGTAGTCCGTTATAATCTGTTCATCTGAACATATATAATGAACATGGTTTTTATCTGCTTTTTCGGCTAATTTCTCTTCTATCTCATTTATTTCAAGTTCATGCCTACCACCACCTCCCGAAGAAGTATTTTTCTTCAGCTCTTGAAGAACATCCACTTCGCCATCTTTGGTGTCAATAATGAGACTTTGAGTTAAAACCTTTCCTGTCTTAATGGATGTTTGTAAAACTTCTTCTTCACCGTGTTCGGGGTCATGGTCGTCATCATATCTTGTGAAATCAGAGATGTTGTCATACATTAAGCATATCTGTCTCAAAAGTTCTGCTATTTGAAACTGGAACGAAAGATATACAGAACTTTCATCATCTCCTAAAGTCAAGTCTGCTTTCTTAAGTATTTCTTGAATGTATGCAATGAGAACAGAGTACCTTGGAAAATATTCGAACAATATTTCATTAGCTGTTGGTTTTGGTTGTTCTTCTGGAGTTTCTGTTGTTTCAGTTCCTTCTGTAGGTTCTGTTGGAGTTTCTGCATCTCTTGACTTCAATGCTCTTGCTCTCAAAGACCTAAATGTTAGAGCACCAGGCTTTACAAAGGACTTTATAAATGCTTTAATAGTTCCTGGTAAGTTATTGTTAGCATTAAGTAAGTTCCTTATGCTTCCATCATGTACGTCCATAGCACTATGTAAAAAATCTATACTTTTCTTGTAGTCAGCAATAGACTGACTGTGATTTTTTAAAGATTTGTCAATACCTTTAAGCCAATCTTCATGCATGTCTGATACTGAGCCAAGAATATCATTTGCTTCCTTTAGTGTATTTTGTGCTTCTCGTAAAGTATCCAATCCCGTACGTGCATTGTTTGCTATACGTCTTACAGTATCTATTTGACTCCTTGTTTCTTGCATCCAACCAGATAAAGTTTTAATAGTATCCGAACCATTTGAAATGAAGTTCAAAGCATTTTTAACGTCATCTAAAACTTCTTCACCAAGTACTGCCCATATCTTTCCGATTTGGTATTGAAGAACTCCATATGAAGCAGCTGTTAAACCAGTATTTATAAGGTTCCATATCCATGATTTAGCAGTTTTTCCATCCTTTCCATCTTCACCATCCAAACCGTTTTCACCTTGAGGTCCTTGTATTCCTTGTTCCTTGTATTCCTTGTATTCCTTGTGGTCGTCCTTGAGGTCCGGTGTCACCCTTCTCTCCTTTCAGTTCATCTTTATGTTCGTTATAATATTCTAATGTCATAAGGTGTACATCATTACTGCTACCAGCAACGCCGAGAATTTGTTTCTCATTCATGACTAAATTCTTTAGGCATTTAATGTTGTCGTCAAATCGAAAGCTCTTTAACAATTCAATGAGAACATTTAATACTTTCACTAATGAGGCATCTACTGTAGAATTTATATATTGCACCGTTCCATCATTTATGATGGAACTTTACTTATTGTAATGAATGGGTCATAAGTGTTAAAAGTATCGAAATCAATGACTTTTTTAGTTTTTCCATCGTCAATGACTAAATCATTGCCTTCAATGGTTAAAGTTGAGTTTTCGTTTACTAGTTCATGTGCTCTTCTTGCTTCATTTGTTTCATACGCATATGCAGCAATAGTCATATTTTAATGAGAATAAAATGTTGTTCTATTTGCAAAGTACAGACCCAAACGAATACGGGACAGTAAAGCTACAAACAAACTTAGGTCTTCAGAATGAAGCGCTTGCTTTCAGAGTTGTTGACTTCAATACTATCGCAACTTTTGTCATAACAGATGAAACAGATTTCATAGAGATTGAAATAGATGACAAAAGAAGTGTTATAACATTTCCTAACAGAGCTGGTATAGAATAGATAAAATTGCTGGAGTCATAGATACTCTCATAAATGAAGAAACTATTGACAACATAGATGTCGAACTCTCTTCTGAGGGAACATTGAAGTTCAGTAGCAAGAAAGAGTTTAAGATACCAAGAATGAGTCATAGAGTACAACTTCTTTTGGGTGCATACCATATGACATTTCCTTTGAAAAGTGTTGACAAAACGATTGAGATGAAATCTGTTCCATACGTATGTTATGGCAATTGTTTGTACATTGAGTCAAAAATAGCTAATGTCACAGGTATTTCAGGAGTTAATAGTAAAGGTTCAGTAGAATATAAATCCTTCTGTTATGCAGTCAATTCAATGTTCATTCCAAACGTTCCTGTCATAGCAACTCATTTAGGTAAATGGGTTCGCATTAGTCCTCATAATTTGAAAGACATGCAATTCAGACTTGTTGACTTTCAAGGAGAGCCTGTAGAACTGAAGGCACCAGTGCGAATGACTGTTGAAGTTGACTTTTTAGAAAATATTAAATGCAACAGCTTACAAGAGAACTCAGAGCTAAAAATATAAAGTATGAATGTTATGTATTAGGTCATGAACTTTGGTTGTTGCTGTTTGATGAAACAAATGAATTAGTTATGTCAGTCAAGAGAACAGAAAAATATTGTGTTAGTGAAAACTGCACCAAGTCAATAAGATTAGGTTTGCATTATGAAGATGAGTTCGATACTGTTGAAGAAGTTTTGGATAGATATTACAAATTGCTAACTTGAAATTTTTTTGACTGACGGCGCAAAGCGCCAAGATGGGCTCAAAGAGCCCTCCTGACTGCTTTAATTTACTAAAACATATTTCAAACAAAGCTTATAGTCAGTAGATAGTTTTGTGTATTCATTCGAATATTTATACTTAAACTCAACTCCTGTAGTTCCTGGTGTTTCAATGATGCGGATGTTACCTATTTTCATGAATATGGCGTTTGACCACAGCATTCGATTTCAGGGTCGAGATAGTCAATGACACATTGTTTTCCTGTTATTCGTGATATAACATTTTCAAGGTCCTCCTTTGTTAGAATTATTTGGTTCTTGCTTATAAGATTTGTCAAAAGCTTCTTATCGTCTTTGAGTAAAATTGTTTGGTATAACTGAAGAAGGTAATGGTCTACGTTATCTGAAGGATTTGTTTGAACATTTGTGTAAGGGTTGTCGTTGGCTTCTCTTGAAAGAATTTGGTCCAGTGGTGGATACTCTAACTTAACATCTGATGTAGCGTTAGCGTTTGAAGCTGAGTTTAAATTCACGGATTAGTCTGGTTCTTTTTCTTTCAAACACTCTGAACTATAGTTCTTTATGACAATATTGTTTGTCGTTCGTGAGTCAACATTTGATGTTGGTTCAATTGGAACATTAACGGCACCAGCTAAGATGGATTTGCTTCTCATTTCATATAGAATAAAAACCTTTTATATGTATGAAATGAACAATATACTCGACAAGGGTTTGAATGTAAAGCTAACGAATGAAAATATTGTTGAATTCACTGAGACAGGTGCTGTGTATAAAGATGTAGAACTACTGAACAAAAGAGCTAAGGGAAGAAGCAGGAACATGAACAAAGGGTGGAAGCCTATAAAAATTTATGTCAATGATGGCTCAGGAGGTTCAAACATAAAGTATGCAGAAAGTTATAGAGTTTATGCTCTCAAAGGTGAAAAGCCTTCATTTAAGAACAGCTATTCTAACGCATATCCTCAAAAGCTAACGGATGGGGAAGTGGATGATATGAATGACAGCAAAAATATTAACAGAAATGGCGACAGAGATGCATGGAATTTGTTTACCATCAGTCAATTGAAGGTTAAACTTTAAAACAATGTTGGTCGTTCCCATGGAATATTTTTGACTTTAATGGTATTAGTCATGATATGAATCTCAAGGTATGAACGAGGAGAGATGAGAGACTTATATGCTTCCCAAATTTCTTCAAAAGGTAATGTTATACCTGACTGTTTCCAAATGAGTTCAATATCATAGTGAGAAACCTTGAAAGATAACGAAGTCAGTTATGAGACGTTTTATGTTTAAAGCTAAAAACCTCCATGTTTGCATAAGTATTGCTACAGTTAAGTGGTAATGTCTGACTTTAGTAATGATGTTAGCTAATGGTGAGTCGGCTTTGACACTAAACCTTTTCCGGCGAAGTCGTCGCAAACGAGCAGAGTGTTTGAAGGATACTTTTTGAAGGGGTATTTTGAAAGTTTTGACAGAATGTAGTTTGTAAGTCGTTTCATATCGTAAACTCCTGAGTATTGACGTAAGTGGTGTTTGTCAATAATTCTTTCCATCTCTCAGAAGTCTTTTGCATTCCTGACTGTATAAATTCAACGATGGCATAATATTTCCTCTTACGTCGAATGTAACGTTGAAGAAATTCAATGAGTTCACTGTCTGGAACTTTAACGACAGAGGCTTGAACTTTTGACATAAATGTTTTCGCTGTTGAGTCCATAGAGTCTGAAGTTGCTGATATAATGATTTGGTCATAGTATGAGTCGTTTCCTAAACGTCTGTTATGAGTATATGACGAATGAGGTTAAATGTCTTACCCGAACCCATCTTTCCACAATAGAAATAAACACCATTTGAACAGAACTCATAATCTTTGCTGAAAGGAAGAATAAGAGAAGAGTTAAGTTGTCTGTAGTTTCATTCATGTCTTCATCTACGTCATGTATTAAATGCTTATTTTATCTCCATTAAAAATGCAAGTCAGAAATATTCAGAACATAGCACCGAGTCTAACTGACAAGAGTATAAAGTATACTATGAACACGTTATGATGAAACCTACCAAATTCAAGAAAGTCAGTATACTTATGAATATCCAAGACACTGGGTAGAGTATGTAGGAGGTGAGAAAGCTATTGAAATCAGACAGGTTCGAAGTATTCCAGCAGGAAGAACAATATTATTGAAGAACTTTAATGTTTTTGAGTATAATGATGAAACAAAGAAGCAAGATAGTTTTCCTGTTGCTGTGTATGTGAACTTAGATACAGGAGATGACATGAAAGTTTTTAATACAAAGCTTCAAACGGTAGTGAGAGAACAACTGACTGCGGAAGGACATCCATTACCTTCAGAAGTTACCATAGCATATAATTTGAAACAAACTCAATAGATTTTAAAGTCATCTCTGCAAAGAAGTCAGGTTTTACATTTAATGAAGCAGATGTATATTCGAATGAAAACTTCAAAGCTATTGCATGGTTAGATAATGACGATTGCTTTAAGAAAATATTTAAATACAGTGACTCAACGATGTCAATAGATGACCTTCGTGAATGTTACCATCGACATTTACAGTAGAAGGTTCAGCAGGATTGCTTACAAGATTGTCAATTGGTGGTATTTGGTCTCGTGAGAACATTTTATAAAATCCAGTATAAGTGAATTTGCTGAAGAATCTATATTATGTCTTTCAAACTACATGTATTCGCCGCCGAAGCATTATAGTATACAAAACTTTGTCAGTAAGTTTAACATAAGACTTGTCGAACCTTCTTCAATGAAAGATGTTGTGCTACCCAAAGACGGAAAGGATGGACTCATTATTGAAATGATTTTAATTGCATATTAAATGAGCTTGTTCTTGAAGGTCATTCATGATGAAATAACTGTTGTAGAAGATGTTAGCAATTGTTCAACATTTTGAAGCGTATAGATGATATAAGAAAGAAGTTAGATAGACCGCAAAGCGGTGAGGGCGAAGCCCGTGAGAACGCTTATGTTTTCATTGACTTTCTCCAGTAACGAGAACTTTTATGAGATAATATTGAAGAGAGATGATTTAATATGGGGTAAATGGTAGTTTGGGCAGCTTTAGGCGCAATGGGAACAAAAGCATTAGCATTTGGAGCAAAAGCACTTGGAGCTTATGACGCAGTAAATAAATGAGTGGAGGAAGGGTTTCGAAGACATTAGATGCAAATAAAGGGAAGATTGGAGGCTGGGGTTGCAAAGAAGTTAAGATTAAATAAAATAGGGCTCATAAATAAAGCATCCAATTTGGTTGCGACTGAGTCAGAAAATGCTTTAGGAAAGGACGATGAGTTTGCAAAACACGCAAAAGACTTTAATGACCAGATGAAAGGTGAAACAATGCATTTAAATAGAGTCGATGGAACTAAAGAAAATGTTTCTTCTCCACCAGTAGTTCTTCCGTATGGTCCCTATGGAATGTATGGAAACCCTTACGAAAGACCATTTGACCCATTGACTGGTGGAAGTAACTGGTATCATTACGGCCGAAGAAGAAAGACAGTCAAGCTGGAGACAGACGTGAAGAAAGCAACTAAAAAGAACCAAGGAAGAGAGTTATAAAGCAATGAATTCAACAGGGTGAAAAAACAGGTGAAAAAAGAGGTGAGATCTCACCACTTCACCTAAATTTATTTTTGTGCTATGTTTTCATACGTGTGAGGGTGGTGATATCATTAATTTTTAAGTTTATTTTTTATTTTACTGAAAATTTTTATTTGGATGTAAATGACAGAACAAAAGCAACTCATACAAATCGAAAAATATAACAAACATACATTTAAACATTTATTCTTCCTTCCTGAGCATAACATGTTCTTTCAAATACATCCGAGACCAGTTGACTTTTCATTGACTGTGTATAAAGATAGAAATAGTTATATCATTAAACCATACGATGACGAAGGTAAGTTATGTAAATTGTACGTTAAGAAGTTAGAGAAAGTTTATGGCTTCAAGTATGACTACAATAGGGTTAACACTGATGATGAAGATATTGAGGAAAATTTATGAGAACATTAGTGAAGTCGTTAGTGAGAACGATAGTGAGAACGTTTATTTTTTACATTAGTGAGTTCGTTAGTGAAGTGGTTGGCGGCTTTGTAAAGTGTCAAATTCACAAGTATTGGGTAAGGTGGAACGCAGTGCCGCCGTACCCAAGACTTGTATACTAACTCCATATCACAAAAAACCTCCCCGTTTCACAGCGAGAAAAAAATAAAACTGTACACTGATTTTAATTTTCATTTCCAGTCACTTTACTTATTATTTTTTCTTTTTTTCATTTTAATTATAAATTATTTCATAATACGTTTATTTACGTTACCATTTTCTTTATTCTTTTGAATTCCATACTAGACACTTATAGAATATTTTGATTGTTAACGTACTTCATTAGAATGAATCCTTACAAAGGGTATGTCGATCGAATTTACCTAATTGGTATTTCCAATCAGATTGAAGAAGGTAAAATGACATGGGAAGAAGCTTGCACCCATGTTCCCATCGCCCCAACCCTTCAATCAAATGATTTCAAATATTTAGATGTTTCAAAATCTTTTTTACAAAATCAATTTAGCTTACAGAATATCCCATTGCCTAAAGGCAAGAAAGGTTGTAGGGCCAATCCCTACGACCAAATCAAAGCTCTTGCTGTGATACATGACCACTGGGCCTTTCCCTGTGGTCAAACAAAACAATGGAAACGTTTGAAATTACAACAAATTGATGTATCTTATAGAGAAGTACGCAGATACTTCAAAGAAAATCATTTCACCAAGACGCGATTAGAGCATGCCGGGCCAGAAACAGCAGTAAGATATTGGGCGCTTTCACCCAATCTTATCTGGCACGCAGATGTTCATTATTTTAGGGGTGTTCGTGGCCAGTATATTTATGGCATAATCGACGATTTTAGCCGCAAAGTCCTAGCGTGTATACAAATACCAGATATGCTGGCAGCGACGACAGCGAACGTTGCGGCTTCCGCCTTCATTGAATTTGGCGCCCCTTATTGTTTCTGGACCGACAACGGTTCAGAAAATAGGGGCGCCTTTCAAGATCTACTTGATCTTTGGGGCGTCCAATGGCGGCATACAGACTCTCATTTTCCCTACCAAAATGGGAAGATTGAGAGATTCTGACCGACATTGGAGCGCTGCCAAAGCATTCAGGCTATTCCTGCCTTTATTTGGGAGTACAATAATAACACACCGCATGAAGATCTCCCAATTAATCCATTAACTGGAACAAATTACACGCCAAATCAAATGTATCAGCTGAAACCGAAATACACAAATGCAGATACAGAAAGGTTGTGGCAAATATGGGATACAGATACAGGCATGACCGCTGTTGACACATTCACAGCGTAATAATAAACATAATTTTTTAATTTCATTTTTAACAAGTTTTTTTAAATGTATGTAATGAATAATTCATTAGAATATGATAATGCACATTGTAACAGAATAGAACAATCACCAAATTTTTTTTTTGGAATTAAAAAATAAAAGTAAAAAGTATAAAGTAATCTAACCAAAAAAGATATTTAAAAGAATTTTGGAAAAAACAGAATAAGGATAATGATATTATTTTAGATACACAATCGATGTACTGAAGAATAATCCGGTAAAATGATGATATAAAATTAGATTATTTTACAAGTAGCTAAAAGAATAAAACTATAATATAAAATAAATGAAGTTTAATGAAACAATAAAGGTTAAATAAATAATAAAGATTTTTTTTTATATCAGTATTGAAAAAGAAGAAACAGCTGACACTTGGTAGACAACTTCTTTATGTCTAGAAAATTCTATCTTGCCTTTTATTTTTTTCTCGCTGTGAAACGTATTCGGTCTTTTTTTTAAAATTAATTTTTTGTTAAGAGATAAGAGCTAAAACTCGGTAAACAACTTCTTTATGTCTAGAAAATTCTATCTTGCCTTTTATTTTTTTCTCGCTGTGAAACGTATTCGGTCTTTTTTTTAAAAATTAATTTTTGTTAGAGATAAGAGCTAAAACTCGGTAAACAACTCTTTATGTCTAGAAAATTCTATCTTGCCTTTATTTTTTTTCTCGCTGTGAAACGTATTCGTCATTTTTTAAAAATTAATTTTTTGTTAGAGATAAGAGCTAAAACTCGGTAAACAACTTCTTTATGTCTAGAAATTCTATCTTGCCTTTTATTTTTTTCTCGCTGTGAAACGTATTCGGTCTTTTTTTTAAAAATTAATTTTTTGTTAGAGATAAGAGCTAAAACTCGGTAAACAACTTCTTTATGTCTAGAAAATTCTATCTTGCCTTTTATTTTTTTCTCGCTGTGAAACGTATTCGGTCTTTTTTTTAAAAAATTAATTTTTTGTTAGAGATAAGAGCTAAAACTCGGTAAACAACTTCTTTATGTCTAGAAAATTCTATCTTGCCTTTTATTTTTTCTCGCTGTGAAACGTATTCGGTCATTTTTTTTAAAAAATTAATTTTTGTTAGAGATAAGAGCTAAAACTCGGTAAACAACTTCTTTATGTCTAGAAAATTCTATCTTGCCTTTATTTTTTTCTCGCTGTGAAACGTATTCGGTCTTTTTTTAAAAATTAATTTTTTTGTTAGAGATAAGAGCTAAAACTCGGTAAACAACTTCTTTATGTCTAGAAAATTCTATCTTGCCTTTTATTTTTTTCTCGCTGTGAAAACGTATTCGGTCTTTTTTTTAAAAATTAATTTTTTGTTAGAGATAAGAGCTAAAACTCGGTAAACAACTTCTTTATGTCTAGAAAATTCTATCTTGCCTTTTATTTTTTTCTCGCTGTGAAACGTATTCGGTCTTTTTTTTTAAAAATTAATTTTTTGTTAGAGATAAGAGCTAAAACTCGGTAAACAACTTCTTTATTCTAGAAAATTCTATCTTGCCTTTTATTTTTTTCTCGCTGTGAAACGTATTCGGTCATTTTTTTTAAAAAATTAATTTTTTTGTTAGAGATAAGAGCTAAAACTCGGTAAACAACTTCTTTATGTCTAGAAAATTCTATCTTGCCTTTTATTTTTTTTTCTCGCTGTGAAACGTATTCGGTCTTTTTTTAAAAATTAATTTTTTGTTAGAGATAAGAGCTAAAACTCGGTAAACAACTTCTTTATGTCTAGAAAATTCTATCTTGCCTTTTATTTTTTTCTCGCTGTGAAACGTATTCGGTCATTTTTTTAAAAAATTAATTTTTTGTTAGAGATAAGAGCTAAAACTCGGTAAACAACTTCTTTATGTCTAGAAAATTCTATCTTGCCTTTTATTTTTTTCTCGCTGTGAAACGTATTCGGTCTTTTTTTTAAAATTAATTTTTTGTTAGAGATAAGAGCTAAAACTCGGTAAACAACTTCTTTATGTCTAGAAAATTCTATCTTGCCTTTTATTTTTTTTCTCGCTGTGAAACGTATTCGGTCTTTTTTTTAAAAATTAATTTTTTGTTAGAGATAAGAGCTAAAACTCGGTAAACAACTTCTTTATGTCTAGAAAATTCTATCTTGCCTTTTATTTTTTTCTCGCTGTGAAACGTATTCGGTCTTTTTTTAAAAAAATTAATTTTTGTTAGAGATAAGAGCTAAAACTCGGTAAACAACTTCTTTATGTCTAGAAAATTCTATCTTGCCTTTTATTTTTTTCTCGCTGTGAAACGTATTCGGTCATTTTTTTAAAAATTAATTTTTTGTTAGAGATAAGAGCTAAAACTCGGTAAACAACTTCTTTATGTCTAGAAAATTCTATCTTGCCTTTTATTTTTTTCTCGCTGTGAAACGTATTCGGTCATTTTTTTTAAAAATTAATTTTTTGTTAGAGATAAGAGCTAAAACTCGGTAAACAACTTCTTTATGTCTAGAAAATTCTATCTTGCCTTTTATTTTTTTCTCGCTGTGAACGTATTCGGTCTTTTTTTTAAAAATTAATTTTTTGTTAGAGATAAGAGCTAAAACTCGGTAAACTTCTTTATGTCTAGAAAATTCTATCTTGCCTTTTATTTTTTCTCGCTGTGAAACGTATTCGGTCATTTTTTAAAAATTAATTTTTGTTAGAGATAAGAGCTAAAACTCGGTAAACAACTTCTTTATGTCTAGAAAATTTTAACATTCGTCTCCCATTTTTATATATTTGGTTTAGAATGTTCGAAATGCGTAATATGGTCATTAATATTAATTGAAAAAGAACCTTGAATTAATTCAATCTGATCTCACAAAATATTTTAAATTACAAACTTTGTTGTTTGAATAGATAATTAGTATTAAACTCAAATAACTAGTTTATTTTTGAATAAAAATTATTTGAATTTATTCAATTTTGTGAATTTTCCTTTCAAAAAATCAAGTTTGAATATCTTATTTGCCATATAATATAAATACAATGAAACATATTCGAAATTGAAAAGAATGACTTTTTCTGTTCTTTCAATCATTCAAATTGAATTTTGCAATATTGGATTTCTCATTAAATAGCTATTAAAAACAACAAGCAATTTAACTTACATTCAAATTTATTTGTGTTATATTCAATCTTCTAAAAACTTATAATTTTCGGCTATAGCATGATTATATGCTATATAATATAATAAACCTATAATAGTATCATTCTTTCAATTATTTGAAGAGAAAACCGAAAAAATCTATTTTCGGTCTATAACATGGCAAATAGTTCAAAGAACTTTTTAAATTAATTTTTCTTTTTTGGAATTGTGTTTTATCTAGTTATAAAGTGATTATCATCGTGACGAGTATTATTTCAGAAGAATAACATTCTGAATAATTGAATTATCAAAAATCAGTTAAATGCATGCTAATTATTTATAAATAAATATAATAGTAAAAATTTATTTTTAACATTATTTTGAAATGAGTATAAAAAGTTGATAGAATTAGATAGTAAATATGTATCGGAATCTAATTTTACGATTTATATTTTAAATGAATTTCAAAAGAAGAATAAAATGCTCTGAATTTTTTTCGAACACGTTGGGATCAAAATTATCATTTTCAACTCTAAATGCAAGAATGATATTATGTCATGCTAAATATTCCTAGCATTCCAAGACTTCTTTACAAGTTCACAAATCGCGCAGTTTTAACATTCAATTTATTTTACGTCTTTTCATACTTTTCAATAGGATTCAAAATTAATAGCATTTATTTTAAAGCAAGAATGAACGACGTGGATATGCAAACCATGAATGAAGAAGGCCTAACCTTCAAGAGAGTCATTTGTGATACAAAATACGGTAAAGTGTTCCTTGTCCAATGGAACAAATACAGAGAATTGTATTCTTTGGAGAGGGTTGACGTAAGACATTTTGAAGAAAGGCAAACGGATGTTATTAAGAACTTCTACCATACAAACATTATCAATATCTATAGGTACTGGTATCGTGAAAAATACGTCTACATCCTTATGGACTATTGCCCTGTTGATCTTTACCGTCTAGTGACCGTTCAAGGTGTCATTTCTGAACAAAAGTTTATCCAATATTCTTTTGAGATGCTTCAATCCTTAAAAATTTTGCATGATAAAAAATTCTGTCATGGGAACATTCGCCCATCTAAGTTCCTTATCGACCGTTACAATCATATCCGTATATGTGATTTTAGTAATGCAGTATCTGCTTCTGAAGTTTCAGAATCAGAGTTTCAGAAGATGAAATTAGATGACATTTGGAGTTTAGGCGAAACATTTTATTACATGCTTACCGGATTACTAATATCAGATCTTTACATGACAAAGAAGGATGCAAAATCCAGGAATTTTGCCAATGTAAAATATCCTTCATCAATACCAACTGAAATAGCGATGATGGTATCTTGCTGCTTACAATGCAAAGAAAGTAATAGTTTAACTATTGACGATATTTTGCGTTGCTCCATTTATCGACGCAGACGCGCTTCAAGTTCTTCAATTCCTACACAATCCATGGAGCGCTTTTCAAGTAACTCATTGAGAAGTCTTAACGTTATTGTTAAGCCTGTCTTAACAAGAGTTATTTCTTTTAAGTGAAATTTAAAAAAAAAAAAAAAAAAAAAAAAAAAAAGGTATTGGGGCTTCCAGGGGCTGCGCCCCTTCTAGCCCCGAAGATGTTTAGTATAAATGAAGTTCTTATATACGGGTCTTCCAGGAGCTTTTCACAAAATATATATGTTTTCATGTTTTGTCACTTTTCTGTCACTTTTCAGGAAAAAACATTTTTATTATATATATAAAATGAATTTTACAAAACCACCGTTACCCTTCTTTGGAAATAAGAGTAGATGTAAAGATATTCTATTGAGAGAACTTAAGAAACTACCGAATGGTCTAACATTTGTAGATTTGTTCGGTGGAAGTTTCTATATATCTCATTTATGTCATACCGTATTTCCTGACTCAAAGATTATATGCAATGACTTCGACAACTATATGGACCGTCTCAAACATATTCCAGACACAAACAATATATTGAAAGAGTTAAAAGAAAAGATACCTATAGGTAAGATGGAACGTATACCATTAGATAAGAAAGATATTGTGAGAGAGGTTTTGAAAAAGGCAGAGTATATTGACTGGGATAGTATATCTGCTAGACTATTATATAGTGGTGCTATAAGAGTTCATGACATTGAAACACTTATGTCAAAAGTTTTATATCTTAACTATACAAATGTTTTCAAAGAGGACATAGAAAAATATATTGAGGGTATAGAGTTTGTGAGATGTCATTGGACAGAGTTGTATGAAAAATATAAAGACAAGGAAAATGTTTTCTTTATAGTGGACCCGCCGTTCTTTAACACATGGGATTTTCAATACCAAGTAGACTGGACTTTGAGAGACTCTTTAGAAACTTTAGACGTTTTACATAACCATCCATGCTTTTACTTTACATCCGATAAAAGTGGTTTGGAAAGTGTCATGAGATGGTTAGAGGACATACATGACTATGAGTTTAGATACGATAAGATAGAATATGAGAGAGGTCCTATAAACTGGAGAAAGTGTCATAACAAAGAAATTTTATTGGTAAGTAAATGTGGTTTGAAATAGGACTACTTGTTTTAGGTTTTTTCCATTGTGTCATTTACTTATTTGACGTGGCAGAAAGATATAGAGAATATGAAGATGAACCAATACCTGCAAATGTTCAGCATATGTACTCGTAAGAGATATTTTTATCTAATATTAAATGGACGCACAGAACTTAGCGAATGCACAGCAACCTGGACAACCAAACCCAGAGAATATTCCAAATGAAGTTAGAATACAAACTGCAATGGCAAACTATGGTCAAGTGCCAACAGATGTACAAATGCAAACTGCCATGTCAAATGACGCTGCGTTAGGTTTGCCACCATGGTATGCAAATATGAGATGGAAAGAGTTTTATACAAACCCTGAAGTGGGATACAAACAACTTTATGCAGATGACGCGAACACAGGAGTTGACCCAGAATATGTTTTCTACCAGAGGAGAAACAGAATGTATGAGCTCCAGTTAAAGAATGCTATGGAACTCAGAAGGAAACGTAAGAGACTAGGCGGACATTAGATTTTTACATATAGTAAAATGGGTTTCTTCAGTAGTATTGGAAACTTCTTTCGAAATGTTGGAAGAGGTATATGGAATGGAATAAAAACCGTAGGAAGAGGAATTTGGAACGGAGTCAAAAATATTGGTAAAAGAGTAGGTCAGTTTGTTGGTATTATACCTAAAGACCCTGAACCAGAAGAACAAGCTCCTGTTATACAACAGCCTGAACCTGCACCACAGTCTAGTTGGCAACCAAATCCAACACCTCAACCGTATTAAAAAATTATATTTTTACCGTTCGATAGTAGTTGTATATGAAACTAAGTTCTAAGTAAAACGCATGGTATAATGGAATTATTCTTTTTCTTCCATCTGTAGTAAACCATACTTGAAAATCCGAAATACTTCCACTTGGTGGTTCGTATAACTTTGTAGGTTTTTCGTAAAAGTCATTTGCCAAGCATAAGAAAGAGTTTTGGGCGCCAGAAAATGAAGCATGAACAATAATAGCAGCTGGGTCGAAAACATCTTTAAATAAATATGGTTCATCTCTTGCATATCGACTGTAAATATTTGCTAAAGGAAGTTCGACTTTCTGATTTAACATTCTTTGCAAATAATACCATGACATTGCAGTGAATTCTGTATATATTTGTTCGTCTTTCTTTGGATTGTCTTCGTAGATTTGAAATGACACTTGTGAATTTTGTTTGTCATATACAATTCTCACATAAAGTGTGCTCTCGGTATTTGCATATTCATCAGCATATTTTGCATAACATGAATTTATTTTATCTTCTATATTTTTTAACGCAGTCTGTAGAGAAGATGAAAGGTCAACTTGTATTAGCTCAATTTCTTCCCACATTTTTCGTTTCCCTTCAGATATATAATCTATATGAAACCTTACAATAAATGGAAAACTTTTATCTTCTACAGACACAAACTTCATTCTACGAAAGCCAATAGCTTTTGTGACAGATGGGTCTCTTAGCCATCTTAATGGGTAGTCAAAACGATAGCCTTCATGCTTTACGGTCTCTGTCTCAAACTTTTGACCGACATTAGTAAAAAGTTCATCTAATGGTTTAGTTGTAGCAACTCTTGAATTTTCTTTTTCTATTGGAAGCATATTTTATCTAGAATAAAAATGTCAAATGAAACAGCGTCTATGAGAGAAATACAACACAACCGACAACTCATTATGCAAGCTCTAAATAAGAACACAACAAACTTTTCAAACTATTCTAAGATATCTGAGTCATTGAAAGAAGGAAACTTAAAACTGACATTAAACCCAATGACAGATGAGTTTCTGTTTCAAGACAATAAGAACCATACTGTCTGTATAAATCCAACAAAAAGAACTTTAAACGAGAAACCTATAGATGAACTTCTTTTGAAGGCAGATATTGACAACAAAGCTGACAAAGAGTATGTCATTGAAAAAGTTCAAGAAGAACATGACAGAGCAGATGCAACATATGCAACAAAAGAGGATGTTGACAACAAAGCTGACAAAGAGTATGTCATTGAAAAAGTTCAAGAAGAACATGACAGAGCAGATGCAACATATGCAACAAAAGCAGATGTTGACAACAAAGCTGACAAAGAGTATGTCATTGAAAAAGTTCAAGAAGAACATGACAGAGCAGATGCAACATATGCAACAAAAGCAGATGTTGACAACAAAGCTGACAAAGAGTATGTCATTGAAAAAGTTCAAGAAGAACATGACAGAGCAGATGCAACATATGCAACAAAAGAACATACTCATCCTGAACTAGCAGACAAAACATATGTTGACAATAAAATGTCAAGTGAAGTGACAAGAGCTGACAAAGAATATTCTAAAAAGACTCATACACATACCATTGCAAATATTACAAACTTACAAGAAAAGTTAGATGGCAAAGCTGACAAGAACCATACACATACCATTGCAAATATTACAAACTTACAAGAAACCTTAAACAGGAAAAGTGACGTTGGACATACACATACCATTGCAAATATTACAAACTTACAAGAAACCTTAAACAGGAAAAGTGACGTTGGACATACACATACAAGTTTTACAACTTTTACAGCAGATGATATTACACTAAACACAACCTTGCCAAGTAAAGCTCCAACAATACCACCGGCAACAAGTCTTGTAGATACTTTGATATCTAATGACAATAGTATTATACATCTAAGACAGGAACTCAATGTGCTTAAACAAATTTTGCCGAATCTTATTTACCCGGTTGGCTCTATTTATACGTCAATGAACTCTACCAGACCAGAAGTAGTACTTGGTTTTGGAACTTGGACTCAAATAGTCGACAGGTTTTTGTATTGTGCAAACTCTTCAAAGGAAACAGGTGGAAGTAAAACGATTTCAGGTGCAAATTTACCTGCGCACAGTCACTACGTAAGTTTAACTACATCTGAAGCAGGTTTGCATAAGCATAGATTTGGGATTGGTCAGGAATGACAAAAGGTAAAGGATATGATGTTAAAGACGACGTTAAGTTTGCTATAAATTGTTACTGGAGTAACACTGAGGAGGAGGAAACCATACACATCGCGTTTCAGGTATACGCAAACAACGGGACAAAGTAAAGACTACATGCCACCTTACATGACAGTTTACGCATGGTATAGAATTGCTTAGTCGTCATTTTCAACTTCTTTAGCATATTCGTCAGGAGTTGTCTTATATTTGTTAGGAACTGTCTTTGAAAGTATACCACCTTGAACTTTGACAAGTTTGAAACGAGGTCTGACAATAGTAGTTTTATCTTCTGCTTGCAGTGTGTACATTTTGCCATGTTTGCCTAAAACTTCATAATATTCTCTTGTATACTTTCTTCTATTTTTACGAACACGAATGAGTACCTGTCGAGTTCCCATTGTTGTCATAGTCAATAGTATTTTCATATGGGTCGCGTTTAGGTATTTCTATTTTTACTTTGTCACCTTTCTTAAGTTTGAAGCCTGGCATTCTTTCTTGTTTGTCTCTTTTGACTAAACTATTAAATATATAGTCTTTCTCTAAGTCAGGGTTGTTTTTCATTTCTTCGGGGGAGTGGTTTCCCAAACCTTTTTGTTTACGGCTATTGTAAATATTTAAAACTTGTCTCATCTTTGCCATGGAGAAGTGTCTATATTTGTCGTCATATGACATTTCATTTGCTTCACCACCTTGTGGTTGTTTAAGTCTCTTAAGATTTTTATACAACTGTCAATGACACCAAGAGCAGAATGGTTTTGGTCGACAATGAAATATTGGTTTACATTTTTTGAACGCAGATAGTTTTTAATATCGTCTGATTTGAAAGAACTTTCACAGTCAGATGTCAGTTTTGTTGGATGGTATTTGTCAACGAATATTGTCAAAGCAGTTTTCACATCTAAAATATTTTTGGACTGTGAGAGAGATACTCCTGAAAACATGAGCAACATGACTTGACAAACAGACGGATTAATGAGAGGCAGCTTCATGATTATTTTTTGAATAACTGAAGGTGTCACCATGTACCATGTCCACCAGTTAATTAACTTCTCTGAAAAAATGAACAACACATGACATTTTGACAACACAGCAGGATAATGAGAAGGCACTTATGAATTATTTTTGAAATAACTGAAGTGTCACCATGTCACATGTCACCAGTTAATTAACTTCTTGAAAAAATGAGACACATGACATTTTGACAACACAGCAGGATTAATGAGGAAGGCACTTATGAATTATTTTTGAATAACTGAAGGTGTCACCATGTCACATGTCACCAGGTTATTAACTTCTCTGAAAAAATGAGACAACATGACATTTTGACAACACAGCAGGATAATGAGGAAGGCATTTATGAATTATTTTGAATAACTGAAGGTGTACATGTCACATGTCACCAGGTTAATTAACTTCTCTGAAAAATGAGACAACATGACATTTTGACACACAGCAGGATTAATGAGGAAGACTTATGAATTATTTTTGAATAACTGAAGGTGTCACATGTCACCATGTCACCAGGTAATTAACTTCTCTGAAAAAATGAGACAACATGACATTTTGACAACACAGCAGGATTAATGAGAAGACTTATGAATTATTTTTGAATAACTGAAGGTGTTCACCATGTCACCATGTCACCAGGTTAATTAACTTCTCTGAAAAAATGAGACAACATGACATTTTGACAACACAGCAGTTAATGAGGAAGGATTATGAATTATTTTTGAATAACTGAAGGTGTCACCATGTCACATGTCACCAGGTTAATTAACTTCTCTGAAAAAATGAGACAACATGACATTTTGACAACACAGCAGATTAATGAAGGAAGGCACTTATGAATTATTTTGAATACTGAAGGTGTCACATGTCACCATGTCACCAGGTTAATTAACTTCTCTGAAAAAATGAGACAACATGACATTTTGACAACACAGCAGGATTAATGAGGAAGGACTTATGAATTATTTTTGAAAACTGAAGGTGTCACATGTCACATGTACCAGGTCAATTAACTTCTCTGAAAAATGAGACAACATGAATATTTGACAACACAGCAGATTAATGAGGAAGGCATTATGAATTATTTTTGAATAACTGAAGGTGTCACCCATGTCACCATCACCAGGTTAATTAACTTCTCTGAAAAATGAGACAACATGACATTTTGACAACATCAGCAGGATAATGAGGAAGCACTTATGAATTATTTTTGAAAAACTGAAGGTGTCACCATGTCACCATGTCACCAGGTTAATTAACTTCTCTGAAAAAATGAGACAACATGACATTTTGACAACACAGCAGATAATGAGGAAGGACTTATGAATTATTTTTGAATAACTGAAGGTGTCACCATGTCACCATGTCACAGGTTAATTAACTTCTCTGAAAAAATGAGACAACATGACATTTTGACAACACAGCAGGATAATGAGGAAGCATTATGAATTATTTTTGAATAACTGAAGTGTCACCATGTACCTATGTCACCAGGTAATTAACTTCTCTGAAAAAATGAGACAACATGACATTTTGACAACACAGCAGGATTAATGAAGGAAGGCACTTATGAATTATTTTTGAATAACTGAAGGTTCCATGTCACCATGTCACCAGGTTAATTAACTTCTCTGAAAAAATGAGACAACATGACATTTTGACAACACAGCAGGATTAATGGAAGGACTTATGAATTATTTTTGAATAACTGAAGGTGTCACCATGTCACCATGCTCACCAGGTTAATTAACTTCTCTGAAAAAATGAGACAACATGACATTTTGACAACATCAGCAGGATAATGAGAAGGCACTTATGAATTATTTTTGAAAACTGAAGGTGTCACCATGTCACCAATGTCACCAGGTTAATTAACTTCTCTGAAAAAATGAGACAAATGACATTTTGACAACACAGCAGATTATGAGGAAGGCATTATGAATTATTTTTGAAAACTGAAGGTGTACCATGTCACCATGTCACCAGGTTAAATTAACTTCTCTGAAAAAATGAGACAACATGACATTTTGACAACACAGCAGGATTAATGAGGAAGGCACTTATGAATTATTTTTGAAAACTGAAGGTTGTCACCATGTACCATGTCACCAGGTTAATTAACTTCTCTGAAAAAATGAGACAACATGACATTTTGACAACAGCAGGATTAATGAGGAAGGACTTATGAATTATTTTTGAATAACTGAAGGTGTCACCATGTCACAATGTCACCAGGTTAATTAACTTCTCTGAAAAAATGAGACAACATGACATTTGACAACACAGCAGATAATGAGGAAGGTTATGAATTATTTTTGAATAACTGAAGGTGTCACCATGTCACCATGTCACCAGGTTAATTAACTCTCTCTGAAAAAATGAGACAACATGACATTTTGACAACACAGCAGATTAAGAGGAAGGCACTTATGAATTATTTTTGAATAACTGAAGGTGTCACCATGTCACAATGTCACCAGGTCAATTAACTTCTCTGAAAAAATGAGACAACATGACATTTTGACAACACAGCAGATTAATGAGGAAGGCACTTATGAATTATTTTTGAATACTGAAGGTTTCACCATGTCACCATGTCACCAGGTTAATTAACTTCTCTGAAAAAATGAAGACAACATGACATTTTGACAACACAGCAGGATTAATGAGGAAGACTTATGAATTATTTTTGAAATAACTGAAGGTGTCCATGTCCCATGTCACCAGGTTAATTAACTTCTCTGAAAAAAATGAGACAACATGACATTTTGACAACACAGCAGGATTAATGAGAAGGCACTTATGAATTATTTTTGAATAACTGAAGGTGTCACCATGTCACCATGTTCACCAGGTTAATTAACTTCTCTGAAAAAATGAGACAACATGACATTTTGACAACACAGCAGGATAATGAGAAGGCACTTATGAATTATTTTTGAATAACTGAAGGTGTCACCATGTCACCATGTACCAGGTTAATTAACTTCTCTGAAAAAATGAGACAACATGACATTTTGACAACACAGCAGATTATGAGGAAGGCACTTTATGAATTATTTTTGAATAACTGAAGGTTGTCACCATGTCACCATGTCACCAGGTAATTAACTTCTCTGAAAAAATGAGACAACATGACATTTTGACAACACAGCAGATTAATGGAAGGCATTATGAATTATTTTTGAATAACTGAAGGTGTCACCATGTCCACCATGTCACCAGGTTAATTAACTTCTCTGAAAAAATGAGACAACATGACATTTTGACAACACAGCAGGATTAATGAGAAGGACTTATGAATTATTTTTGAAAACTGAAGGTGTACCATGTCACCATGTCACAGGTTAATTAACTTCTCTGAAAAAATGAGACAACATGACATTTTGACAACACAGCAGAATTAATGAGGAAGGCATTATGAATTATTTTTGAATAACTGAAGGTGTACCATGTCACCATGTCACCAGGTTAATTAACTTCTCTGAAAAAATGAGACAACATGACATTTTGACAACACAGCAGATTAATGAGGAAGGCACTTTATGAATTATTTTTGAATAACTGAAGGTGTCACCATGTCACCATGTCACCAGGTTAATTAACTCTCTGAAAAATGAGACAACATGACATTTTGACAACACAGCAGGATTAATGAGGAAGGCACTTATGAATTATTTTTGAAATAACTGAAGGTGTCACCATGTCACCATGTCACCAGGTAATTAACTTCTCTGAAAAAATGAGACAACATGACATTTTGACAAACAGCAGGATTAATGAGGAAGGCACTTATGAATTATTTTTGAATAACTGAAGGTGTCACATGTACCAATGTCACCAGGTTAATTAACTTCTCTGAAAAAATGAGACAACATGACATTTTGACAACACAGCAGATTAATGAGGAAGGCACTTATGAATTATTTTTGAATAACTGAAGGTGTCACCATGTACCAATGTCACCAGGTTAATTAACTTCTCTGAAAAAATGAGACAACATGACATTTGACAACACAGCAGGATAATGAGGAAGGCACTTATGAATTATTTTTGAAAACTGAAGGTGTCACCATGTCACCAGTCACAGGTTAATTAACTTCTCTGAAAAAATGAGACAACATGACATTTTGACAACACAGCAGGATTAAGAGGAAGATTATGAATTATTTTTGAATAACTGAAGGTGTACCATGTCACCATGTCACAGGTTAATTAACTTCTCTGAAAAAATGAGACAACATGACATTTTGACAACATGCAGATAATGAGGAAGGCACTATGAATTATTTTGAATAACTGAAGGTGTCACCATGTCACCATGTCACCAGGTTAATTAACTTCTCTGAAAAAATGAGACAACATGACATTTTGACAACACAGGATTAATGAGGAAGGCATTATGAATTATTTTTGAATAACTGAAGGTGTCACCATGTCACCATGTCACCAGGTTATATAACTTCTCTGAAAAAATGAGACAACATGACATTTTGACAACACAGCGGATTAATGAGGAAGGCATTATGAATTATTTTTGAATAACTGAAGGTGTCACCATGTACCATGTCACCAGGTTATTAACTTCTCTGAAAAATGAGACAACATGACATTTTGACAACACAGCAGGATAATGAGGAAGGCATTATGAATTATTTTTGAAAACTGAAGGTGTCACCATGTTCACCAGGTTAATTAACTTCTCTGAAAAAATGAGACAACATGACATTTTGACAACACAGCAGATTAATGAGGAAGGACTTATGAATTATTTTTGAATAACTGAAGTGTCACCATGTCACCATGTCACAGGTTAATTAACTTCTCTGAAAAATGAGACAACATGACATTTTGACAACACAGCAGGATTGAAGAGGAAGGCACTTATGAATTATTTTTGAATAACTGAAGGTGTCACCATGTCACCATGTCACCAGGTTAATTAACTTCTCTGAAAAAATGAGACAACATGACATTTTGACAACACAGCAGGATTAATGAGGAGCACTTATGAATTATTTTTGAATAACTGAAGGTGTCACCATGTACCATGTCACCAGGTTAATTAACTTCTCTGAAAAAATGAGACAACATGACATTTTGACAACACGCAGGATTAATGAGGAAGGCACTTATGAATTATTTTTGAATAACTGAAGGTGTCCCATGTCACCATGTCCACCAGGTAATTAACTTCTCTGAAAAAATGAGACAACATGACATTTTGACAACACAGCAGGATTAATAGGAAGGCATTATGAATTATTTTTGAATAACTGAAGGTGTCACATGTCACCATGTCACCAGGTTAATAATTAACTTCTCTGAAAAAATGAGACAACATGACATTTTGACAACACAGCAGGATTAATGAGGAAGGCACTTATGAATTATTTGTAATAACTGAAGGTGTCACCATGTCACCATGTCACCAGGTTAATTAACTTCTCTGAAAAAATGAGACAACATGACATTTTGACAACACAGCAGGATTAATGAGAAGGCACTTATGAATTATTTTTGAATAACTGAAGGTGTACCATGTCACCATGTCACCAGGTTAATTAACTTCTCTGAAAAATGAGACAACATGACATTTTGACAACACAGCAGGATTAATGAGGAAGGCATTATGAATTATTTTTGAATAACTGAAGGTGTACCATTGTCACCATGTCACCAGGTTAATTAACTTCTCTGAAAAAATGAGACAACATGACATTTTGACAACACAGCAGGAATTAATGAGAAGGCACTATGAATTATTTTTGAATAACTGAAGGTGTCACATGTACCATGTCACCAGGTTAATTAACTTCTCTGAAAAAATGAGACAACATGACATTTTGACAACACATCAGGATTAATGAGGAAGGCACTTATGAATTATTTTTGAATAACTGAAGGTGTCACCATGTCACCATGTCACCAGGTAATTAACTTCTCTGAAAAAATGAGAACAACATGACATTTTGACAACACAGCAGATTAATGAGGAAGGCACTTATGAATTATTTTTGAATAACTGAAGGTGTCACCATGTCACTATGTACCAGGTTAATTAACTTCTCTGAAAAAATGAGACAACATGACATTTTGACAACACAGCAGGATTAATGAGGAAGCACTTATGAATTATTTTTGAAGAACTGAAGGTGTACCATGTCACCATGTCACCAGGTAATTAACTTCTCTGAAAAAATGAGACAACATGACATTTTGACAACACAGCAGATAATGAGGAAGGCATTATGAATTATTTTTGAATAACTGAAGGTGTCACCAATGTCACCATGTCACAGGTTAATTAACTTCTCTGAAAAAATGAGACAACATGACATTTTGACAACACAGCAGGATAAGAGGAAGGCATTATGAATTATTTTTGAATAACTGAAGGTGTACCATGTCACCATGTCACCAGGTTATTAACTTCTCTGAAAAATGAGACAACATGACATTTTGACAACACAGCAGGATTAATGAGGAAGCACTTATGAATTATTTTTGAATAACTGAAGGTGTCACCATGTCACCATTCACCAGGTTAATTAACTTCTCTGAAAAAATGAGACAACATGACATTTTGACAAACACAGAGATTATGGAAGCACTTATGAATTATTTTTGAAAACTGAAGTGTCACCATGTCACCATGTCACCAGGTAATTAACTTCTCTGAAAAAATGAGACAACATGACATTTTGACAACACAGCAGGATAATGAGGAAGGCACTTATGAATTATTTTTGAATAACTGAAGGTGTCACCATGTCACCATGTCACCAGGTTAATTAACTTCTCTGAAAAATGAGACAACATGACATTTTGACAACACAGCAGAATTAATGAGGAAGCACTTATGAATTATTTTTGAATAACTGAAGGTGTCACCATGTCACATGTCACCAGGTTAATTAACTTCTCTGAAAAAATGAGACAACATGACATTTTGACAACACAGCAGATTAATGAGGAAGGCACTTATGAATTATTTTTGAATAACTGAAGGTGTCACCATGTCACCATGTCACCAGGTTAATTAACTTCTCTGAAAAAATGAGACAACATGACATTTTGACAACACAGCAGATTAATGAGGAAGGCACTTATGAATTATTTTTGAATAACTGAAGGTGTCACCATGTCACCATGTCACCAGGTTAATTAACTTCTCTGAAAAAATGAGACAACATGACATTTTGACAACACAGCAGATTAAGGAAGGCACTTATGAATTATTTTTGAAAACTGAAGGTGTCACCATGTCACCATGTCCAGGTTATTAACTTCTCTGAAAAAATGAGACAACATGACATTTTGACAACAAGCAGATTAATGAGGAAGGCACTTATGAATTATTTTTGAATAACTGAAGGTGTACCATGTCACCATGTCACCAGGTTAATTAACTTCTCTGAAAAAATGAGACAACATGACATTTTGACAACACAGCAGGATAATGAGGAAGGACTTATGAATTATTTTTGAATAACTGAAGGTGTCACCATGTCACCATGTCACAGCGTTAATTAACTTCTCTGAAAAAATGAGACAACATGACATTTTGACAACACAGCGATAATGAGGAAGGATTATGAATTATTTTTTGAAAACTGAAGGTGTCACCATGTCACCATGTCACCAGGTTAATTAACTTCTCTGAAAAAATGAGACAACTGACATTTTGACAACACAGCAGATAAGAGAAGGCACTTATGAATTATTTTTGAAAACTGAAGGTGTCCCATGTCACCATGTCACCAGGTTAATTAACTTCTCTGAAAAAATGAGACAACATGACATTTTGACACACAGCAGGATTAATGAGGAAGGACTTATGAATTATTTTTGAATAACTGAAGGTGTCACCATGTCCACATGTCACAGGTTAATTAACTTCTCTGAAAAAATGAGACAACATGACATTTTGACAACACAGCAGGATAATGAGGAAGGACTTATGAATTATTTTTGAATAACTGAAGGTTCACCATGTCACCATATGTCACAAGGTTAATTAACTTCTCTGAAAAAATGAGAACAACATGACATTTTGACAACACAGCAGGATTAATGAGAAGGACTATGAATTATTTTTGAATAACTGAAGGTGTTACCATGTCACATGTCCAGGTTAATTAACTTCTCTGAAAAAATGAGACAACATGACATTTTGACAACACAGCAGGAATTAATGAGGAAGGCACTTTGAATTATTTGAATAACTGAAGGTGTCACCATGTCACCATGTCACACCAGGTTAATTAACTTCTCTGAAAAAATGAGACACATGACATTTTGACAACACAGCAGATTAATGAGGAAGGCATTATGAATTATTTTTGAATAACTGAAGGTGTCACCATGTCACCATGTCACCAGGTTAATTAACTTCTCTGAAAAAATGAGACAACATGACATTTTGACAACACAGCAGATTAATGAGGAAGGACTTATGAATTATTTTTGAATAACTGAAGGTGTCACCATGTCACCATGTCACCAGGTTAATTAACTTCTCTGAAAAAATGAGACAACATGACATTTTGACAACACAGCAGGATAATGAGGAAGGCATTATGAATTATTTTTGAATAACTGAAGGTGTCACCATGTCACCATGTCACCAGGTTAATTAACTTCTCTGAAAAAATGAGACAACATGACATTTTGACAACACACAGATAATGAGGAAGGCATTATGAATTATTTTGAATACTGAAGGTGTCACCATGTACCATGTCACCAGGTTAATTAACTTCTCTGAAAAAATGAGACAACATGACATTTTGACAACACAGCAGGATAATGAGAAGCACTTATGAATTATTTTGAATAACTGAAGGTGTCACCATGTCACCAATGTCACCAGGTTAATTAACTTCTCTGAAAAAATGAGACAACATGACATTTTGACAACACAGCAGGATTATGAGGAAGGCACTTATGAATTATTTTTGAATAACTGAAGGTGTCACCATGTCACATGTCACCAGGTTAATTAACTTCTCTGAAAAATGAGACAACATGACATTTTGACACACAGCAGGATTAATGAGAAGGCACTTATGAATTATTTTTGAAAACTGAAGGTGTCACATGTCACCATGTCACCAGGTTAATTAACTTCTCTGAAAAAATGAGACAACATGACATTTTGACAACACAGCGGATAATGGAAGGCATTATGAATTATTTTTGAATAACTGAAGGTGACCATGTCACCATGTCACCAGGTTAATTAACTTCTCTGAAAAAATGAGACAACATGACATTTTGACAACACAGCAGGATTAATGAGGAAGGCATTATGAATTATTTTTGAATAACTGAAGGTGTCACGCATGTCACCAGGTAATTAACTTCTCTGAAAAAATGAGACAACATGACATTTTGACAACACAGCAGATTAAGAGGAAGGCAT
The DNA here is from genome assembly GCF_026262505.1 of Trichomonas vaginalis G3. Classification (NCBI taxonomy): domain Eukaryota; phylum Parabasalia; order Trichomonadida; family Trichomonadidae; genus Trichomonas; species Trichomonas vaginalis. The sequence continues at coordinate 12,756,060 of NC_067208.1, read as the reverse complement.
TATGAATTATTTTTGAATAACTGAAGGTGTCACCATGTCACCATGTCACCAGGTAATTAACTTCTCTGAAAAAATGAGACAACATGACATTTTGACAACACAGCGGATTAATGAGAAGGCACTTATGAATTATTTTTGAATAACTGAAGGTGTCACCATGTACCATGTCACCAGGTTAATTAACTTCTCTGAAAAAATGAGACAACATGACATTTTGACAACACAGCAGGATAATGAGGAAGGCACTTATGAATTATTTTTGAATAACTGAAGGTGTCACCATGTCACCATGTCACCAGGTTAATTAACTTCTCTGAAAAAATGAGACAACATGACATTTTGACAACACACGGATTAATGAGAAGGCACTATGAATTATTTTTGAATAACTGAAGGTGTCACATGTCACCAATGTCACCAGGTTAATTAACTTCTCTTGAAAAAATGAGACAACATGACATTTTGACAACACAGCAGGATAATGAAGGAAGGACTTATGAATTATTTTTGAATAACTGAAGGTGTCACCATGTCACCATGTCACCAGGTTAATTAACTTCTCTGAAAAAATGAGACAACATGACATTTTGACAACACAGCAGGATAATGAGGAAGCACTTATGAATTATTTTTGAATAACTGAAGGTGTCACCATGTCACCATGTCACCAGGTTAATTAACTTCTCTGAAAAAATGAGACAACATGACATTTTGACAACACAGCAGATTATGAGGAAGGACTTATGAATTATTTTTGAATACTGAAGGTGTCACCATGTCACCATGTCACCAGGCTTAATTAACTTCTCTGAAAAAATGAGACAACATGACATTTTGACAACACAGCAGGATAATGAGAAGGCACTTATGAATTATTTTTGAATAACTGAAGGTGTCACCATGTACCAATGTCACCAGGTTAATTAACTTCTCTGAAAAAATGAACAACATGACATTTGACAAACACAGAGATTAATGAGAAGGATTATGAATTATTTTTGAATAACTGAAGTGTACCATGTCACCATGTCACCAGGTTAATTAACTTCTCTGAAAAAATGAGACAACATGACATTTGACAACACAGCAGATTAAGAGGAAGGACTTATGAATTATTTTTGAATAACTGAAGGTGTCACCATGTACCATGTCACCAGTTAATTAACTTCTCTGAAAAAATGAGACAACATGACATTTTGACAACACAGCAGATTAATGAGGAAGGCATTATGAATTATTTTGAATAACTGAAGGTGTCACCATGTCACCATGTCACCAGGTTAATTAACTTCTCTGAAAAAATGAGACAACATGACATTTTGACAACACAGCAGGATTAATGAGGAAGGCACTTATGAATTATTTTTGAATAACTGAG